>NC_056729.1:76372855-76667855 GCF_019279795.1 Protopterus annectens
GGGATACCAGTGTAATGAGTATAGTATGGCCAGACTTTTTCCCGTCTGCTTTGAGTTCTTAATGCTATAGGAACCGTTTGTGTTCCATTTAAGGAAACAGTGTTCCTTGTTCAGACACATTCTGTTTGGTCTTTTAATCTATCTGGTGGTCTGATTATGGCTTATATCTTTTTAAACCACTATGTTTAGATACCCTTCTCTTAATTTAGTGTCATTCAATCATAATGAATTTTGGCGTTTACTCAGCATGCACAGACACTCATTATATAGCACTCATAGGTAGGTACTAGGCTATCGGCCCTAGGGCCTGTACATCAGCATGCACAGACACTCATTATATAGCACTCATAGGTAGGTACTAGGCTATCGGCCCTAGGGTCTGCACAAGCCTAGCCAAAAAGGTACCCTGGCTTTCGCCACCCAAGAAAATTATTTTCCTGTGCCCCCGTCGAGCAGAGCCACAGAGGTGATCCCCGGGGTGAATTTCCTATTTCGCATCCAGTCATCTTCCAGCATGATGTCCTTCAAGGATGCATCTGCAGTCCTTACAAATGGGTTGTCCTGTCGTCAGGCAGCCCTTCGGTCGGCCGGATTCCAAAGTCTGGGTCTGGCCTCGGCTGGTGTCGCACTTCACCCGACGTCATAGCTGCAGCTCTCCGGGTATAAAGGCATCAGCCGACGCCATTTTCCTCAGTCTTTCTTGCCGCGTGGCGCCCGAAGCAGAAGCTGTTCGCAAGTGCCGGTCAGTCAGATCCAGAGATTACTACTACCGAATACTACTTCGAAGACTTCTAAAAAGCTAAGTACCCCGTTGGGGACTCTTTCTTGCCTCAGCCGATGTCAGAAAAAGTGAATAACTGTTTAACTTGTGGGAAACAAATACCTCATAAAGATTTCCACTCTTACTGCTTACCTTGTTTAGGCCCAGACCACGACGTAGCAGCTTGTTTAGCCTGTGCTTCTTTCAACCGACGGACGCTTAGACGTCGGTCGGAGTTTGCTGAAAAGTTTTTCGGCTCAGATTTTGCATACATAATGCCGTCGGATCCTCCGACTTCACAAGTTGTTAAGAAACGCAAAGAAAAGGACCGACACTCGTGGTCCGGTTAAGCAAACCGCGAGTGTCTCAGTTTCGGCCGAAACCGAGCAAGCGGTTCTAACTTCAGCCGAATCCATGACTACTACCGAGGCCCCTTCTAACCTGGTTGAATCGGCCTCTGAAATTCAACCTGCTACTGTGGCTTCACAAGAATTATCGGACACCATCCCCTTGGATGTTTCAACTCCTGCACGTGGTGCTGCTAGGCCGCCTGCAGCCATGTCCATAAAGGCCTTTGCCAGGGCTAAAGCAGCCAAAACTTCTAAGTCTGTGCCTCTTAAGCCCCCCTCTCACAGGTCCAGCTCCAGTTCCCAAATGCTTACTCTGGCAGAGGATCTCATCTCTTTAATAAGGGGATCCCAACCTCATCCAGACAGGGCCTCTCAACCTCCTCCAGAAAAGAGACCTAGAGCAGAGCCCCCTGAGCCAGTGTCCTCAGATGATTCTTCTGATGATTCAGACAATACAGACCATCCAGAGGCTCCTTTTTCTCCTTATGAAGACTCCGATGCTGAGGAATCGATTCCTTCTGCCTCTCCACCAGAGGAATTTTCCTTTGGGGAAACCTTACATGCCATGAGGGAGCAATTTCAATGGCAGGGGCAAGATTTCTCAGATTCAAGGAAAAGGCTTAGGACTTTTGCATTTACCACAACATAGGCCTTTAGCTATACCTCCAGTTCTTCCTGTTGTAGATGATGCATTTAATGATGCTTGCACTGCTCCTGATACTTTGCCTCCAGTCCCTGCTAAGCCCGATAGGTTCTACAGGGTCCCGGACACACATCACCATTTATACAAGGCTCCTTTTGCAGATCCCGAGACTATCTCCCAGGGGCCTAAGGCAGTAGCTTCGACCTCAGTTAAAAATCCCCTCCCCTCTGAAAGGGAATCCAGGTCCTTAGAGAGATGGAGTAAAAAAGTATACACCTCTGCTACTCTCTCAGCTAGGGCATTGAACTGTCAGTTTCATATGATCCAATACCAGGAGTTTATGCTTGATCAGTTAACTGAGAAACTGTCCTCTGATGACTCTTTAGATAAGAAATATGTTCTAGAAATGGTGCATAACATTCAGCAGGTTAGTAACCATTCTTTAAAATGTGGCTATGATGCACTGGAGGCTTCCTTTAGATCAGCCATGACTGGCACAGTTATCAGAAGGCATGCATGGTTGAAAGAACAGGTCTTGCGGATCATGTTAAAGCAAAACTATTAGATGCTCCTATGGATAAGGTCAATTTATTTGGTTCTCCTGCTCAGCAGGTACTGAAGAAAATGGAAGAGAAGGCAAAATCTGTACAAACAGTGAAAGATTTCTTACAGGTTCAGCCTCCAAGGTTTAGCAGGAACTGGCCTTCCAAAAATTGGTCCTTTCCAGACTCCTCTGAAACACAGAGAGGCAGGAATAGGCGTTCAAGAGGCAGAAACCAATCCAGAGGAGGTGCCTACAGGGGACGCCAGTGGCAAGGTAACCACCAGCAAGGAACAGACACAACTACTACCACTGCAACAGGACAATCACAGTGACTTGGCTCTGGCACCGCCTACCAGGGAACAAATAGCAGCACCCTTAGACGGAAAGTTAGCCTTATTTTCAAAAAAACTGTCACTGCATCACAAGAGACAAGTGGATTTTGCAAACTATAGACCAAGGCTACAGGTTTCATTTCCATACTTTACCAGGAAAAAGAGGAATGCCAAACCTACCACCAAATCAAATGACAGAAACTCTAAAACAAATAGCTCAATTAGCAAAAATGAGAGCTGTGGAAAGGGTACCATCTATGGAACAAGGAAAGGGATTTTACTCCAGACTCTTCCTGGTACCAAGAAAAGAGAAAAATTGGAGGCCTATTCTCGACCTGTCCACTTTAAACACATTCATCATTGTTCCAAAATTCAAAATGCTGACCCTACAGCAACTTCTTCCCATGCTGGGCAAGGAGTCTTGGCTGGTGACTCTAGATCTCAAGGAGGCATACCTGCACATCCCCATACGACCAAATTGCAGAAGATACCTCAGATTTCTTGCAGGATCAGAGCATTATCAATTCTCAGCATTGCCCTTTGGCTTATCTACTGTGCCCAGAGTGTTCACGAAATGCCTGGCATCAGTAATCACTCACTGCAGGCTTCAGGGAATCCAAATATATCCATACCTGGACGACTGCCTGATACAAGCGGACAACAGAAACAAGCTAACAGAAGACTTACAAAGAGTCATTTGCTTACTGCAAGCCCTGGGATATACAGTCAATATAAAAAAATCAAGACTGATACCATCCCAAAGAATAACCTTCTTAGGTGCAGAATTGGACACAACAAAACAGATGGCATTCCTAACTGCAGAAAAACAAGAACAACTTCCTCTCTACTTCTTGGCATTAACAAAGCAGAACCAACTAACAGCAAGGAAAGTACTGCAGGCCTTGGGCTTCATGGCATCCTGCATAATCCTGGTCCCTCATGCCAGACTACATATGAGAAGGCTACAGTGGTACCTGAAGAATTTATGGTCTCAACACAGGCACAGCCTAGAAACCGAAATACCACTAATCCCATGCCTGAAACAAGAGTTCCTATGGTGGGCTCAGGCATGCCAGTCAAACCCAGGTTTGCCCTTCCACAGTATTCAACCAAGCCAAACCATCACAACGGACGCCTCAGACCTAGGTTGGGGGGCCCACATGCTGGACAAGTGCATACAAGGCTTATGGACTCAAGATCAGCTGCACCTGCACATAAATCAAAAGGAAATGCTGGCAGTAAAACTGGCAATCCAGAATTTCAGACCATTCCTCCAAGAAGGGCAGTTGGTGATAAGGACAGACAACACCACAGTCATGTGGTACATCAACAAACAGGGAGGCACTCATTCATACCCTCTATGCCGGATGGCACTGGACCTATGGAATATGGCTCTGAGCTACAACATTCAGTTACAAGCAATTTTTGTACCGGGAAAAGAAAACATCCTAGCAGACATATTAAGCAGAACTACCTCGGATGCTCATGAATGGATGCTACACCCGGACATCTTCAAGGCCATCACAAGGAAATGGGGACTACCACAAATAGACCTATTCGCATCCCCACTCAATCACCAGCTCAAGAAATTCCGCACAAGGACGTACCACCCACTTGCTTAGAAGGTGGACTCTCTATCCTTCAGTTGGAAAAGCCTGACAGCATATGCATTCCCACCTCTTCCTTTGATGCACAAGGTGCTATTGAAAATCAAAGAGGAACTTCCAAGGATCATTCTGATAGCTCCAGACTGGCCAAGACAACATTGGTACCCATTACTGAGGAGCATGTCTCGGGGGCAAATGTGGACACTACCCCTGATTCCTTTGCTGTTAACTCAGAGCAGCTACAACACCCTGCATCCAAACCTGAAAACTCTGCAGCTGACTGCCTGGAACATTACATAAGAGCAACTAACCCAGATTTATCCCAAAGGGTTAAAGACATTATCCTTGAGGCCCGCAGACCTTCAACAAGAAGGAACTATGCAGGAAAATGGAAAAGATTTCTCATTTGGAGTACTGAAAGGGGAAAAGATGTGTCAAAGGTAGACATAGCCAACATCCTGGAGTATTTGGCAGAGCTTTTCCATACAGGCCTGTCCTATTCCTCCATCAAGATACATGCATCAGCTATTTCTGCAGAATACAGCTTGATCCCCTGTCTTCTCGCATCCTCTACTCAGGCAGTTTCTGAGAGGAATTAAAATGCAAAACCTCCTAGGAAACCACCATTGCCAGCATGGGACTTGAACTTTGTGCTAGAAAAATTGACACTCCCCTTTCGAACCAGCAGCAACAGCAGAACTTCAACACCTATCCTGGAAAACTGCTTTCCTGCTGGCAATTACCTCAGCAAGAAGGGTTTCTGAGCTACAGGCTTTAATGGCAGTACAACCCTTCCTAATCTTCCATCAAGACAGAGTGTCCATGAGAACAAATCCTACATTTATGCCTAAGGTGGTATCCAGAGTGTCTTTAAACCAGGCTATCCACCTACCTACATTCTTCCCCAATCCACAGAACAGGGGGGAAAGACTGCTGCATACTTTGGATGTACATAGACAGTTACGCTACAACCTGGACAGAACCAAGGGCAATAGAAAAACTGACCAGCTTCTGGTAGCATATGCAACAGGAAGGGAAGGAAAAGCAATTTCAAAACAGACAATCTCCAAGTGGATAGGAAATTGCATCAGATTCTGCTACTCCTACCATGGAAAGCAAACTCCACAGAACATAAGGCCTCATTCTACAAGGGCTACAGCCACTACAACAGCTTTCTTACGAGGAGTGGCTACCAAGGACATTATAGAGGCTGCTACTTGGACCTCCGTGCATACATTTGCCAAGCATTATAACTTACCTTTATACTCTAGATCCCGAGCAGGGTTTGCCACTGCTGTTTTGCAAGGGATCCTAACTACACCATAATTTCTTCTTCCCCCTCCCCTAGTTTGGCTATGGTATTCTACCCATTTGTAAGGACTGCAGATGCATCCTTGAAGGACATAGTACAGTTTTGTACCTACCATAAATGTAGATGTCCGAATAGGAATGCATCTGCAGTCAGGATTACCCAACCTCCTTCCCCTCTGAGGTATTCCTAGGGTATTTGCCCATCTAATAGCTAGCTGGGGGGGATCTCTTATGGTGTATTTGTTTGTATATATGTACATACATGCTTATTTTTTTTGTGTTTGCCTTCTACTATTTGGAAACATTGGCATTTATCCAAAATTTAGCTATCCAAGAGGGCAACTGGCATTTGGGGCAAGAAACACTGAGGAAAATGGCGTCGGCTGATGCCTTTATACCTGAAGAGCTGCAGCTATGATGTCGGGTGAAGTGCGACACCAGCCGAGGCCAGACCCAGACTTTGGAATCCGGCCGACCGAAGGGCTGCCTGACGACAGGACAACCCATTTGTAAGGACTGCAGATGCATTCATATTCGGACATCTACATTTATGGTAGGTACAAAACTGTACTTTCTGTTTATTGTAGTGACAAGGTTTAGGTCCCTAAAGCGTTTAGCTCAGAGGGATTGGGATTTCTTTAAGTGGAGCATATCCAACAGCTCTGGGTTTGACATAACCTTTGTGAGTAGGCAATATGTGACGGAGTAAAGCTGGATTTTTTGAGATGGTCTGTGTAGGGCATCTGTTTGAGGCCGGTAATCCTCTTTGTGAGGTATTTCTGCGGCCTTTCCAGTTGTTGTAGATATCTTGTGAGGTACTTACCAAAAGGGGTCTAATGAGTGATGAGTAGAGGGGAACAGTGACGGTCTAATGAGTGATGAGTAGAGGGGAACAGTGACGGTCTAATGAGTGATGAGTAGAGGGGAACAATTACCTCTTTTCTGGATGATGAACCTTTTGTGATGAGGTGTGCCACGTAGAAGGATTTCCTGACTACTGTGGCAATGTGATTATCAAAGGAGAGACTACTGTCCACCTGTGTCTCAAGGTCTCTTATCACACTTTCGGTGTTAAGTAGACTACCACCTATGTGGTAGTTCATGGGTAGAGTTTTTACCAAAGGGGATGACAATGCACTTTTTGGCATTGAGCTTGAGGCCATGGCTTTGACACCAGGCATCTGTCTCAGTGAGGCCCTTTTGTAGGATGTCCACATCGTTAGGAGTTTCAATTATGGCTCTTAGTTTGCAGTCATCTGCGAACTTCATTAGCCAAAGACTTTCTGTGTTAGCCTGTACTTCAGAGAAGTAGATACCAAACAGGAGAGGACCTAGGACTGAACCCTGTGGTGCTCCACTTGTCACTGGTCTGAAGTCGGATTTGGAGTCTGCTACTTTCACAGTGTGAGTTCTGTCAGTGAGTCAGTTAGCAATGCATCTTGTGACATTGGGATTTATACCTAGTTTAGTGAGTTTATCTATAATTCCAGCGTGGGGGATAGTGTTAAACGCCTTGGCAAAATCTAGATAGGCTGTGTGAACCACCTTACCCTCGTCTACGGCTTTGGTGACTGCTCAAGTTTAGGAGACATGATCTGCCTTTTACAAACCCGGTGGGGTTGAGAGTTTGGAGATTACCAAAGTCTTTGTTAATAAGTTCCATGATGATACGTTCCATGGCCTTGCAAACTAGGCTTGTTAGGCTAATAGGCGGTAGTTTCCAGGGTCTGTGGTGGCTCCCCCTTTGTGGAGAGGGATAACTGTCGCTGTGCACCATTCAGTGGGCACAAAGCCTGAGGTGAGGCTATGTTTGAACATGGTGCTTAGGTGGGGTGCCAGTTCATTCTGTAGTTCATGTAGAATACAGCCTGGGATGTTGTCAGGTCCCATGGATGCCGTGTTCTTGGCTTTGGATAGTGTGGTTTTTACCTGTGCAGCTGTGATTACAGGAACTTTGCATTCTTCCAATGTAGAGATGGGCCCTTTAGGGGGTGAGGGGGGGGTAAAGTTAGGGGTGAGGGGGGGTAAAGTTAGCGCTGAACCTATCTGCCAGGATGTTGGCAATATCAGTTGGTTCTGTATATTTAGTGCCATTGTGCTGTAACTCAGGGCAGATCTGAGTGTTGCCATTTAGATTCTTGACATGGCTATAGAATGCTTTGTGGTTGTCTTTAGAATCAGTGGCGATTTTGTTTTCATAACTGACTTTGGAGGATTTTATAATGGATCTCAGCTTCTTACTGAGGCTGACCAGGGAGTTTCTGCAGTCATGGGATTTTACTCTTTGCAACAGTTTCTGTCTTCTGTTGTAGAATTTGTTTATGGCAGGGGACCACCAGATTGGCTTCCTTTTTTTGGAGGATAGCGTCTTGGATGTCCTTCAAGGATGCATCTGCAGTCATAACAAATGGGTTGTCCTGTCGTCAGGCAGCCCTTCGGTCGGCCGGATTCCAAAGTCTGGGTCTGGCCTCGGCTGGTGTCGCACTTCACCCGACGTCATCTCTGCTGGTCTTCGGGTATAAAGGCATCAGCTGACGCCATTTTCCTGAGTCTTTCTTGCCGCGTGGTGCCCGAAGCAGAAGCTGTTCGCAAGTGCTGGTCGGTCAGATCCAGAGATTACTACTACCGAATACTACTTCGAAGACTTCTAAAAAGCTAAGTACCCCGTTGGGGACTCTTTCTTGCCTCAGCCGATGTCAGAAAAAGTAAATAACTGTTTAACTTGTGGGAAACAAATACCTCATAAAGATTTCCACTCTTACTGCTTACCTTGTTTAGGCCCAGACCACGACGTAGCAGCCTGTTTAGCCTGTGCTTCCTTCAACCGACGAACGCTTAGGCGTCGGTCTGAGTTTGCTGAACAGTTTTTCGGCTCAGATTTTGCGTACATTATGCCGTCTGATCCTCCGACTTCTCAAATTGTTAAAAAACGCAAAGAAAAAGACCGACACTCGCGGTCCGCGGTTTCGGCCGAAACCACAGTTAAGCAAACCGCGAGTGTCTCGGTTTCGGCGAAACCGAGCAACGGGTCAATCTTCAGCCGAATCCATGACTACTACCGAGGCTCCTGCTACCCTAGTTGAATCGGCCTCTGAAGTTTTGCCTACTAATGTGGTTCCTATAGAATTATCAGACACCATCCCTTTGGATGTCTCTACCCCAGCACGTGGTGCTGCTAGGCCTCCTGCAGCCATGTCTATTAAGGCCTTTGCCAGGGCTAAAGCAGCCAAAACTGCTAAATCAGTGCCTGTTAAGCCCCCCTCACACAGGCCCAGTTCCAGTTCTCAAATGCTTACTCTGGCAGAGGATCTTTTCTCTTTAATAAGGGGATCCCAATCTCACCCAGACAGGGCCTCTCAGCCTCCAGAAAAGAGACCTAGAGCAGAGCCCCAGAGCCAGTGTCCTCAGATGATTCTTCTGATGATTCAGACATTACAGACCATCCAGAGGCTCCTTTTTCTACTTATGAAGATTCCGATGCTGAAGAATCTATTCCATCTGCCTCTCCACCAGAGGCATTTTCCTTTGGGGAAACCTTACATGCCATGAGAGAGCAATTCCAATGGCAGGGTCAAGATTTCTCAGATTCAAGAAAAAGGCTTAGGACCTTTCTACACTTACCGCAACATAGGCCCTTAGCTATACCTCCAGTTCTGCCTGTTGTGGATGATGCATTTAATGATGTTTGCACTGCTCCTGATACTTTACCTCCAGCCCCTGCCAAACCAGATAGGTTTTACAGGGTACCGGACACTCATCACCACCTATACAAGGCCCCACTTTCAGATCCTGAGACTATCTCCCAGGGGCCTAAGGCAGTAGCCGACCTCAGCAAAAACCCTCTCCTTCTGAAAGGGAATCCAGGTCCTTAGAGATGGGGTAAAAAAGTTTACACCTCCGCTACTCTTTCAGCTAGAGCTTTGAACTGTCAGTTTCATATGATCCAATACCAAGAGTTTATGCTTGATCAGTTAACTAAGAAACTGTCCTCTGATGACTCCTTAGATAAGAAATATGTTTTAGAAATGGTGAATAACATTCAGCAGGTTAGTAACCATTCTTTAAAATGTGGCTATGATGCACTGGAGGCTTCATTTAGATCAGCCATGACTGGCACAGTTATAAGAAGGCATGCATGGTTGAAAGAACAGGTCTTGTTAACAGGTCATGTTAAAGCAAAGCTGTTAGATGCTCCTATGGATAAGGCCAGTCTATTTGGTTCTCCTGCTTAGCAAGTAATGAAGAAAATGGAAGAGAAGGCAAAATCTGTACAAACAGTTAAAGATTTCTTACAGGTTCAGCCCCAAGGTTTAGCAGGAACTGGCCTTCCAAAAATTGGTCCTTTCCAGACTCCTCTAAATCTCAGAGAGGCAGGAATAGACGTTCCAGAGGCAGAAATCAATCCAGAGGAGGTGCCTACAGAGGACGCCAGTGGCAAGGCAATAACCAGCGAGGCACAGACACAACCACTGCCACTGCAACAGGACAATCACAGTGACTTGGCTCTGACACCGCCTACCAGGGAACAAATAGCAGCACCCTTAGGCGGAAAGTTAGCCTTATTTTCAAAAATTGGCACTATATCACAAAAGACAAGTGGATTTTGCAGACCATAGACCAAGGCTACAGGTTTCACTTCCACACCTTACCAGTAAAAAGAGGAATGCCAAACCTACCTCCAAATCAGAAAACAGAAGCTCTAAAGCAGATAGCTCAGTTAACAAAGATGAGAGCTGTGGAAAGAGTACCACCAACAGAACAGGGCAAAGGATTCTACTCCAGACTCTTCCTAGTACCAAGAAAAGAAAAGTTGGAGACCTATTCTCGACCTGTCCGCCTTAAACACATTCATCATTGTCCCAAAATTCAAAATGCTGACCCTACAGCAACTTCTTCCCATGCTGGGCAAGGAGTGTTGGCTGGTAACTCTAGATCTCAAGGAGGCATACCTGCACGTCCCCATATGACCAAATTGCAGAAGATACCTCAGATTTCTTGCAGGATCAGAGCATTATCAATTCTCAGCATTGCCCTTTGGCTTATCTACTGCGCCCAGAGTATTCACAAAATACCTGGCATCAGTAATCGCTCATTGCAGGCTACAGGGAATCCAAATTTATCCATACCTGGACGACTGCCTGATACAAGCGGACAACAAAAGCAAACTGACAAAAGACTTACAAAGAGTCATTTGCTTACTACAAGCCCTGGGATACACAGTCAATTTAAAAAAGTCAAGACTGATACCATCCCAAACAAAAACATTCTTGGGTGCAGAATTGGACACAGTAAAACAAATGGCATTCCTAACTGCAGAAAAACAAGAACAACTCCCTCATTACTTCTTGGCATTAACAAAGCAGAACAAACTAACAGCAAGGAAAGTACTGCAGGCCTTGGGCTTCATGGCATCATGCATAATCCTGGTCCCCCATGCCAGATTGCATATGAGAGAACTACAGTGGTACCTAAAGAATTTATGGCCTCAACACAGGCACAGCTTAGAAACCGAAATCCCACTAATCCCATGCCTGAAGCAGGAGTTCCTATGGTGGGCTCAAGCATGCCAGTCAAACCCAGGCTTGCCCTTCCACAACTTTCAAGCAAGCCAAACCATCACAACGGACGCCTCAGACCTAGGTTGGGGGGCCCACATGCTGGACAAATGCATACAAGGATTATGGACCCCAGATCAACTGCACCTGCACATAAATCAAAAAGAAATGCTGGCAGTAAAACTAGCAATCCAGAATTTCAGACCATTCCTCAAAGAAGGCCATTTGATGATAAGGACAGACAACACCACAGTCATGTGGTACATCAACAAACAGGGAGGCACTCATTCATACCCCCTATGCCGAATGACTCTGGACCTATGGAATATGGCTCTGAGCTACAACATTCAGTTACAGGCAATATTTGTACCGGGAAAAGAAAACATCCTAGCAGACATGTTAAGCAGAACTACCTTGGATGCTCACGAATGGATGCTACACCCGGACATCTTCAAGGCCATCACACAGAAATGGAGAATGCCACAAATAGACCTATTCACATCCCCACTCAATCACCAGCTCAAGAAATTCTGCACAAGGACATACCACCCACTTGCATGGAAGGTGGACTCTCTATCCTTCAGTTGGAAAGGCCTGACAGCATATGCATTCCCACCTCTTCCTTTGATGCACAAGATACTACTGAAAATCAAAGAGGAGCGTCCAAGGATAATTCTGATAGCTCCAAATCGGCCAAGACAGCACTGGTATCCACTGCTGAGGAGCATGTCACGGGGGAGAACGTGGACACTACCCCTGATGCCTTTGATGTTAACTCAGAACGACTACAACATCATGCATCCAAATCTAAAAACTCTGCAACTAACTGCCTGGAACATTACATAACAGCAACTAACCCAGATTTATCCCAAAGGGTTAAAGACATTATCCTGGAGGCCCGCAGACCTTCCACAAGAAGGAACTATGCAGGGAAATGGAAAAGGTTTGTCATTTGGAGCACTGAAAGAGGAAAAGATGTGTCAAAGATAGATATTGCCAACATCCTGGAGTACTTGGCAGAGCTTCTCCATACAGGCCTGTCCTATTCCTCCATCAAGATACATGCATCAGCTATTTCTGCAGAATACAGCTTCGATCCCCCTGTCTTCTCACACCCTCTACTCAGGCAGTTCCTCAGAGGAATCAAGAATGTAAAACCTCCCAGGAAACCACCATTACCAGCATGAGACTTGAACTTTGTGCTAGAAAAATTGACACTCCCTCCATTCGAACCAGCAGCAACAGCAGATCTTCAACACCTATCCTGGAAAACTGCTTTCCTACTGGCAATTACTTCAGCAAGAAGGGTTTCGGAACTACAGGCCTTAATGGCAGTACAACCCTTCCTAATCTTCCATCAAGATAGAGTATCCATGAGAACTAATCCTACATTTATGCCTAAGGTGGTATCCAGAGTGTCTCTAAAACAGGCAATCCACCTACCTACATTCTTTCCCAATCCACAGAACAGGGGGGAAAGACTGCTGCATACCTTGGATGTACATAGACAGTTGCGCTACTACCTGGACAGAACCAAGGGCAATAGAAAAACTGACCAGCTTCTAGTGGCCTATGCAACAGGAAGGGAAGGAAAAGCAATTTCCAAACAGACAATTTCCAAGTGGATAGGAAATTGCATCAGATTCTGTTACTCCTACCATGGAAAG
Organism: Protopterus annectens; assembly: GCF_019279795.1. Taxonomy (NCBI): domain Eukaryota; kingdom Metazoa; phylum Chordata; order Ceratodontiformes; family Protopteridae; genus Protopterus; species Protopterus annectens. Next base: position 76,385,625 of record NC_056729.1, read on the forward strand.
CCAATTCCACAGAACATAAGACCTCACTCTACAAGGGCTACAGCCACTACCACAGCTTTCTTACGAGGAGTGGCAACCAAGGACATTATTGAGGCGGCTACGTGGACCTCCATGCATACATTTGCCAAGCATTATAACTTACCTCTATACTCTAGATCCCGAGCAGGGTTTGCCACTGCTGTATTGCAAGGGATCCTAACTACACCATAATTCTTCTTCCTCCTCCCCTAGTTTGGCTATGGTATTCTACCCATTTGTTATGACTGCAGATGCATCCTTGAAGGACATAGTACAGTTTTGTACCTACCATAAATGTAGATGTCCGAACAGGATAGCATCTGCAGTCAGGATTACCCACCCTCCTTCCCCTCTGTGGTATTCCTAGGGTATTTACCCTCCTAATAGCTAGCTGGGGGGGATCTCTTATGGTGTATTTGTTTGTATATATGTACATACATGCTTATTTTTGTGTTTGTCTACCTTTTTTTGGAAACATTGGCATTTACCCAAAATTTAGTTTTCCAAGAGGGCAACTGGCATCTGGGGCAAGAAACACTGAGGAAAATGGCGTCGGCTGATGCCTTTATACCCGAAGACCAGCAGAGATGACGTCGGGTGAAGTGCGACACCAGCCGAGGCCAGACCCAGACTTTGGAATCCGGCCGACCGAAGGGCTGCCTGACAACAGGACAACCCATTTGTTATGACTGCAGATGCTATCCTGTTCGGACATCTACATTTATGGTAGGTACAAAACTGTACTTTCTCTTAGGGATAGCACAATCCATGCACTCGTGTAAGTGCTTATAAAGTGCATTTGTATAGGATTCAGCAGTCGTACCTCTATTGTCCATCTGTATGGGTGTCATGAAGTTTGCCACTTCTGTCTTAAGAAGCTTGAAGTTGGCTTTGGAGAAATTTTTATGGTGGTTTCCATAATGGGGGAGTGGGGTCGGGATGTGGATGTCTAGGCTGATTAGCTTGTGGTCCGATCTGATCAATGAGGAATTGACCTCTGGTATGGAACACTGGTCGCCCATGTTGGTAATGACCAGATCTAGGATATTGCTGCCCCTGGTGGGGATGTGGATAAGATGATCCAAGGCACTGGAATTTATGAATTCCAGAAAACGGTGAGCAAAAGAGTTGGTACAAGAGTAGTTTTCCTAGTTAATGTTGGGGTAGTTTAAATCACCCATTATTAGGGTGTTGGGTTGTGCTCTGTGGTCTTGCCCAGAGTTAGCTGCACTTGGGTTGGGAAGGTGGCCTAATGGGTAAGGTGTTTGCCTTACAAACACAAGGTGCAGGGTTCGAGTCTCACAAGGGATAATTGGCTAAGCTTAAAATGGCTCACAAGGGCAGTTAGCTTAGTACTAATCTATGGATAATCCCGGATGCATTATGTTGAGCAACTAACCTGGAGGTGTGGATATCCTTAATGAATATGGACATGCCTCCACCTTTAGTGTTTCGGTCCTGGTTAGGATCCTTTAGGATGATGTTGTTCATACTGTGTGGCTTGTCAGCCCATTCCAGTTAGCTTGAACTGTAGATGGACTGCAACAGTGTAGTTGGAAGTAGGGACTTGGAAGAGTTCACGTTAGTGCAGTATAAGTATAAACAAATAAATTCAGAATTAAAAAAAAAAAAACTTAAGGACATGTTGGTGTAGAGGTTAATGTTGCTTCTTCCCAGACTTTGGTTGTCTGTTAAAGAGTTCCTGGGTGGAATGCCTTTCCTGCCACATCAGCATGTCCTTTCTATGCCTACACCTCCTTGTGTTTGGATGTTTTTTGCCAAATGCTCTTGTTGCCTCCTACATGGCATGCTGTTGGGTAAATTGGTAATGCTGTAAATTAACAGTAGTAGGTATCTGCACAGTGTCAGGGGTAGTATCTAACAGAAAAATGCCAAAGAATCTGAAAAGTAAAATGTTCAAAAAAGTGCTGTGACCAGTGCTTCTGTATGGCACAAGAAGTGTTTCATCACTTTATCCTGGACCTTGCACCCTGTAGCATAAGCTCTCATTATCTTGCTTTGCACATGTTTTCTTCTTATGCAGTCTACTCATTTAGTCTTTTTGACTACCCTAATGCAAACTGAAGTTTTATATTATGCAATAGTCAGATTGTCTTTGTGCACTGAAGTGCAGTGCTAACCAAGACATAAGTTCATAGGTGTGTACTAGGCTAATGGCCCTGGAGCCTTTACAAACCTAGCCCATAGGACTTCCCTGGCATCGTGCCACCTGACCATAGTTTCTAGTGCCACCGTCGAGTAGAGCCACTGGAGTGATCCCAGGTGTGAATTTTCTATTTCCCATCCCCTCATCAAGCTTCCTCTTGAAGAGGGCTAGTTAGGTGCTCTGTTTGACATGTATGGGAAGTCTATTCCATAGCATTGGCAGTCTCTGCATTATAAACCTGTTCCTCCATCATGTTTTGCTGATTGTGGTAATGAGGTTGAGATCTCTGGAGTGTGTGGTGTGGAGGGATAGGGATTTCTTTAGATGTAGCATTTCTAACAGAGCTGGGTCAGACATGGCTTTGTAAGTCAAGCAGAGATCACCTCTAAGTAGGCGATATGAGACAGAGAATAGTTGGAGTTTTTTGAGTCTGTCCATATAGGACAAGTGTTTAAGGCCTAGGATCCTCTTTGTGAGGTACTTTTGCGGCCTCTCTAGTTGTTGCAGGTGTCTAATGAGGTATGTGCCAAATGGGGCATTGTACTTGATGACTGGCCTAATGAGGGAAGAGTAGAGGGAGACAATGACCTCTTTCTTCCTAGATGCAAAACCCTTAGTAATGAGATGTGCCACATAGAAGGACTTTCTGACCACAGTGGCAATGTGGTGCTCAAAAGAGAGGTTGCTGTCAACCTGTGTTCCTAGATCTCTTATAACGTCTTCTGTGTTCAGTGGAGTACCATCGATATGGTAAGTCAAGGGAACCGGGTTTTTCCCAAGGGGAATGATGACACATTTTTTGGCATTGAGCTTAAGGCCATGGTTCTGACACCAGTCATTGGTCTCATTGAGGCCTTTCTGTAGGATGTCGGCATCACTTGAGAAGTTAATAATAGCCCCCAACTTGCAATTGTCTGTGAACTTTGTCAGCCAGAGTCCCTTCATGTTGGCCTGGACTTCAAAGAAGTATATACCAAACAGGAGAGGACCCAGGACCAAACCCTGTGGGACTCCACTCGTGACTGGTCGACAGTATGACTTGGAGTCAGCTACTTTCACACTGTGGGTTCTATCTGTGAGCCAGTTTGCAACCCACCTAGTGGATATAGGGGTTGATGCCTAGCTTAGTGAGTTTTTCTATAATTCCTGAGTCGAGAATGGTATCAAAGGCCTTGGCCAGATCAAGGTAGGCTGTATGAACCACCTTGCTTTCATCCACAGCTCTAGTGACTGACTCAAAGAAGTCGACTAAGTTGAGCAGGCATGCTCTACCCTTCACAAAACCAAACTGTGTATGATCCAGAGTTTGGAGATTCCCTATATCCTTGTTTATTAGGTCCATGATGATGCGTTCCATAGCTTTGCATATCAGACTTATCAGGCCAATGAGGCAGTAGTTCCCAGGGTCTGTAGTTGCTCCTCCCTTGTGGAGAGGGATGACTGCAGCAGTGCGCCATTCGGTAGTGACAGAGCCTGAGGTGAGGCTGTGATTGAACAGAGCACGCAGGTGAGGTGCCAGTTCACTGTGTACTTCATGTAGAACACAGCTGGGGATATTGTCAGGTCCCATAGAAGCTGTATTCTTGGCCTTGGACAGTGCTGTTTAACCTGTGCAGCAGTAATACTGGATGCCTGGCAATCTATTGGTATTGTGATTGGTCTTTTGGGGGGAAGAGGGGTAAAGTTGGCACTGAATCTGTCAGCCAGTATATTGGCAATATCTGTTGGCTCGGTATGGGAGGTACCTTTGTGCAGTAGCTCAGAGCAAATCTAGGTATTGCCGTGGAGATTCTTTACATAACTATAGGAGGCCTTGTGGTACATTCTGTTATATTCCAGCAACAAGCTGCTGTATGTAGACAGTGTGGCATTGAAAGCAGACCCTGAAAAGGAACCTCAGTAAATGATAAAGGAATGGAATGCAAAACTGAAGGCACGTGAGAAGAAAAAGAGTACAGACTACAGATTGGTCATGTCAGCAAATAAGGGAACTCAAAAGTAGCTAAAATTTGAAACAGAAGAGAAATTAGTGAAACAGGTTAACAGCTTCAAATATTTGAGAGGGATGGTTGAGAAGTAGGGATGTCTGAATGAAGATGTGAAAGACGGAATCAGGGGGGATGCAGCCAACTGGCACAGTGTGTCATGGGGAGTGTATGAAAGAAGAATGCCAAAGAAGCTGGGAAGGAGAATGTACAAAACAGTGATGCGACCATTACTATGTATACGGCACAGAAATGTGCAAAGTGAAGGCAGGGCTGTTGGGGAAGCTGGAGGTGATGGACATGAAGTGCCTGAGATAGTTGGTATGATATATACTGAAGGACAGCTAAAGAAATGATGACCTCAGAGCAGAAACCAAAGAAGCTGGCATTCATCTTGTTTATTATTATTATTACTATTGATTTTTTATTATTTTCTATCATTGTTCATACATGATTTAAAGTTAATAATACAAAGAATTTTTATCATAAAGGGTAAAAGGACACAGTAAGTGTTTTAATGTGTCTGTTATGTTTTTAAAGTTTGTATGTTAAAGCACTTTACTTTTAAGAAATGTAATGTTAATTAATTGACTGTTTAATTGAAATGAGTATACAAGGATAACTAATGGATTCAAAAGATGGTTCTGAAGAAGACCCATGGGAAGGGACAAAAGCGCTAGACCATCTTGTAATCATATGGATTTTAACGGATTTTAAAAGACAGTGGTGGAATAAGACATATCTATTTTTTCTACAAAGATTCAGACAGTTCTTTGAACATCCATAAGGTTATTGGTGAATTGGCTGCTGTTAGGACACAGTGTTATAACCTTAGAGTTATTAGTTTTGGAATTGGGTTACAATATTTTGTTGTTATTTTTTGAGTTTTGAACCTTGTTAAAGTGTTGGAATGTACTGAATGTTTTTTATAAATACCTTTATTAAATTATCACTTGTGACATAGGCAACCCTATATTTATATAAACGTAAACAAACCATATTAATAAGTTTATATTTACAAACATTATACCTAACATATATTCTTTTGTACAATACAGTCAATCCAACACTACATAAGTTATTGAATTCCTGCCTTCTCATTCCTCCTCCAAAACATGCTTCTGTATGTATTGTTCTTATAATTTCCATTTTTTTATGTAATTTCCTTCTAACCTTTTTCTAAAGATCCCACTTCCTGTTCTTTTGTCTCTGTTACAATATTCAGTACTTCAAGTACAGTTGGTTTAGACTTTGAGTTCCATTTTCTAGTAATTGCTTTTTTGCAGCCACCAAAATTAAAATGAACAAAGCGTTACTATGTCTATGCAATTCAGATCTTGTATCGCAGCTCAAAAAAATCAAATCCTTATTTACACTCATTTGCTCACCCAGTATTCCTGACAGAGTACTCTGTAGGGAATTTTTAAAGTCTGACAACTCATTACACTCTGAAAACATATGCTCCCAGATACCCTTTTCTTCCCTATCAGACTTCCATCATTTGCCATCTACCTGAGGAAAAATTCTTTGGAGTCTGCTTCAGGTATAAAAAGTACCTGTGCATAGACTTCTGAGCAAAAATCCTAAATCTTTTAGACTTTATTTCATGCTTGGGAGCCTTACATATGTCTTCCTATTGTTTCTTTGTGAATTTCTTATCTAATCTTTCTTCCTAATGTTTTCTGGCCACCTGTGATTGATTCCTATAATAGCTATTGTGCAATATTTTATGTGCCCTACTAATTATCTCTTTTTAACAGCAGCTTCTGTTCTAGAGTCAACTAAAAACACAATTGTTGTAGGTATTTTACTTAGGATTCCCCTATCTGTTTATTTTTTGCTTGTACTTTATCAGTCCCGGATAGGGAAGGCAGTCTGTAGCCTGGAGTCCAAATATCTTCTTGGCCTCCTCCCAGTCTATTACCTTTCCCTTCTAATTATCTGTTCCTAATATCTTTGCTCCTTTGCAGGCTTCCTCCTGTAAATTCCAGTCCCCTCTTGCCTGTTTTTTGTATCCCTAATTGCAGTCATCCCTATTGGCAGAATCTCCTTTCTCTATTCCTACTTTGGCTTAGTTCTAAGTATACTTTCTGCTGTGTAAATATAATATTCTATGTGACTGTTATTCTTATTAAGGATCTTTGTCCAAAATCCCATTTTTTCCTTATTTCTTGAATCCTCCCTCCACACTTCATCAGGAGTGTACCGAATGTTAGGGCATTCCTGACTGTCATGCTTATGGTTACCAGTATTCAAATTAAAACAATGCCCTTGCATGATATTAATCACTCTTTTTGCATGAAAAAAAAAAACAGGTGTCAACAGGGCATAATAGACTGCAGTCTTTTGGGTATCTTAGTTTTCTGAGACAGCATTTTAGAGTTGGCAGAACGTGTTCATGTTCAGTGTAAGTAGCATTTGTTGCTGTTTGGTATACTTTATCTGTCCATTGTTATTTGGGTAGATTAGAAAAGTCTTTTATTTCATGAAATCCACGCGAGGTTCAAACCACTGTCTGCCTGTCACAGTTAAGAATTTAGTGAGCTTCACCTCTATTTTCTTTCTTTCCAGAGGTATATGGAAATGTCCTTGAAAAAACAGAACTGATGTACCTGATACAGGATGGTCAGACTGAGAAAGGTGTGCTTTCACTGGCTCTTCAGTCATTCTAAATATATTTATGTGACTGTAGACAAACTGGGCATTTACCTTTTGGCTTTGAGTGTCTGTCCTGGCTTGATATATAATCTGTTGCTGGATATTTTCAATGTCTGACAAGATAAAACACATTCTTGGAGGTACATGCAACACCCCCACGCTTATGTTAAAAAAAATCTGTTCTGTGAAGTTTATTTATTTAACATTTGTTTACCGGGAATGTCCGACTTGGAATGAGCCAATTTTCAGCAGAGTCCAGGAGAGAAATGCTCCAAACGCATGTTTTTGTAATGTGGGAGGAAACCCACATGAATGCAGGGAGAACATAAAGACTCCGCACAGAAGGTACCCCAACTGAGAGTCAAACCAGAGAACCTCTTGCTTGAGGCAACAACGCTAACTGCTGCACCACTGTGCCATCCAAGTGACACGTAACTTCTGTGGTGCAAGGAGTTATCTTGCTAGTAGTAGTGCAAACTCTCCAACACATATTGCATCTTTGAAGGTTGCAGGGTTTTGTGTCATTTTGGCAGAGTGGCTCTTTCGGATGTGCCAGATGTGCATTTGTTTCTACTTTAGTGGAACATGTGCTGTATTATCATAGTACTTGACAATTAAAGACATTTGTGAGTGACTGAAAAGATTACTATTTTTGTGCTGATACCTTTGCTTTCTGGTTTCCTGTAAGCATGTGCCTGTAAGGTTCCGTTACTTGTAATGATCATAGTATCTGGGAATGTGACACTTGAAGCAGAGTGTTCCATGGACAGATTTATAAAAGAGTGGATTCTGTTGAGCTCTTGATGGAACTCCTTGAGGAAAGTTATACCATGTATTACGATTTTAAATACATTGTCAGAAAAAAATTGAAAGTAAACAGTAGGGTATGCTACATCTAATATTTCCAGGAAAATTTGTGCTTGGAAAATATTTGCATAGGGTTTTCCTATCATCAGATTAAAGTACACAAATTTGTTAGAAATATGGATGAGACATGCTGGAGATATGGGAAATGTGTTTTAGCGGATTGGTATCTTATTTTTTTTTCTGCCTATGAAATGATTAAATAATATTAGGAAGCTATTAGAAAACTGATGAATGTATAGCATCTTATACTGTTTTTAATAACACATACTCCAATTCCAGAGTGCATAAAGAAGTCATAATATCTTTTATTGTGGACGTAGCAATTGCACAAAAGATGATTACTTTAAATTGGAAGAAGTCCCGATCACCTTATTTACAATTTTATAAAAATCTCCACTGTTTTGTGCAAAAAAATGAAGTAAGGTCCATAAAATTATAATTTTATAAATAAAACCTTAAATTTTAAATAATGGTTAAAAGTAAAAACTTTAGTAGATAAATATAACTGTCATCCAAGCAATTTAACATGCTTTTGTTTATTTTGTCTGAGTCTGTTATTATATGTTTAGAATTTAAAAAAAGTCAGAAAATATTTTTAGGGGGAGGATTAAAATAAGCAATGTTCATGTATATGTCAATAGAAATTCCTCTCTTAAGTTTGCCATGAATATGTTTTCATATTAAGGATCCTTTCTGATGCCTGCTTTAATTCCAATAACCTGAACATTCAACTTTTGATTAGAGGAGTTGTGTCAGTGAAATATTTATCTGTACAGGTTAATGTCATGATCTGCTTTATCCATATAAGTAGTTAGAGTGGCAGCAATGCCATGGTGGTTAAAACCATGGTAGGCTATAAAAAAACTGACAGAATGCGAAGAAAATGAGTGGTGTATTTAATGTAGTTGTCCCTTTCAGCGTCTAGTAGTTTCAGAATTTTCTTCAGAACCCTAATATCCCTTCTGTATGGGGTTTCTTTGCCTGTACTTATTGGTTTTCCAGGGTTTCCTGGTTTATTAATTTTTGGTAGCATGTTGAAGGCTTCTAGCTTAAGCTGGCTATTAATGAAGGCTGTTAGTTGTCCTGTCTTGGATTTGATCTGGGAAAGAGTTAATAAGATTCCTTAATTCTCTTGTACAATCAGAATGCTGTGTCTTGACTTCAGTTACATTGTTGTCATGGTTCAAGATAAGTGTTTACACTAACTAATCACAGCATGTAGGGGGTGTCACATGACAATAGTTAATTGTCATCATAATGTACAACTACTGCTGCAGAAGATTTAAATATTTATTGAGAAACTTCAAAAGCTCTGGCTTAAAAAAAATGATCTGGACCCACTGCAGATTCACATCTTCACAACAAGATGTGGAGTTACCTCATTTGGCAGTCTTGAAAAAAGAAACTTGTACTTTAAAAGTCAGTAAAAGGTTTCATTGCTGTCATATTATTTATTTTTGGAGCTGGCCAGATTGTTTGCCCATCCATTCTTATTGGATGCAAACCCATACCTGTCAAAGTGTACCTCATTTTGAGGAACATTCTTCATTTTGGGTTTTAAAAACTCCTTGTTTTTCACTATTCCATATTGAAAGGGTCTGTCACATATTCAGTCTTAAGATTTTTTGTAATTGTAACTAATATCCATGGTAAATAACACTGAATCATGTTAATTCATCAGAAATACACTTTGTAAGTATAAAGTAACATATTTTGCACATCCTGTGAGCTTCCTAGTTGAAGTTGTTAGTAAGTTGCTAGCAGGTGTTACACATTTTGCCCATTTATTCCACATTATGAGATGAAGTGTTTCACATTTTGAAGATGGAAGGTTGAGATCAATGTGCAAAACCATGGATTCTGTCCGAATGCATAGAATGTTGCTTGATTCCTCACAAAAGTCAGCATTTTCTAAATGTTATTACAAAGCTCAAAAGTATGCAAAAGCACTTCTGTTATGCCAGTTATCAAAATATTGTTCAAGCAAACTGCAGCATTTTTAAAACCTTGCAGTAGTAGCGAGGTCACTCTGATACTTTGTTTATACATGAATGAACTGTTACAAGCATTTGTTTGGTCTAGCACAGTTCAAAGTGCAGCTCATGTCAGTCTTTTAAAACTGCTGCTTCACCAGCTGCAACAGATTTTTTCCACTATACTATTTTGATATGACCTTCAGTGATTTCCATAATGTACAGATAAAGGTTTTCCTGGTAGGATGAGAAGACTAAAATTACACAACTGCTGTTGGGTTTCCCCCACATTAGAAGCTCAGCTGAAGGCAAGGTATTTCATCTGGACAACTTGGAAATGAACATATCCTAACTCTATCAGCACATAATGAATATCTTACGATGGAGGGAATGTAGGTTGGCAGCTTAAGCAGCAAAGGCTGACTTGTTTTGGGAAGAAAAAAGCAAACCTGACAGGACACCCTAAAGGCTTTTAGAAGTTGGTCAGGGAAGTATAGGCCCCATCTGCTTACATAACATCTTCTAAAACTCATCCTACAACCCAGAATTTCATTCAGTAATGATTTTGGATGTGATCTGGTAAGGAGTTAGTATACAAGAAAATTAAGGAATTTTACTGTTTAGATGGATTACTGTAAGGAACTGGTGTGATCAGAATGTTGTCTGCTTACATCAGGGTCTGACCACCTCCAGGAGAATATTTCTTTGTCAGCGACCCATGTAGGCCATATAGTCATTATGTACAACCAACTTTTAGCAACGGACTGTGGTAGGACTTGATTTTGCAGATATGTTCTGTTTAAGGACTGTTTTTGCAAAGGCCTCAAAAAAGTTACTTAAGACGTTAGAACAGAATTATGCTCATTACTAGGGAGAACTTCACCTAGCCCTTAATAATGGCATGCAACTATAACTGACAAATCTCTGGCGTACATGATTAACTTATTGCTTTCATCAGACACTTTCCCTCCCAACACTTAAGCATGCTGCAGTTATTCCGATACTTAAATGTACTTGTTGCTAACACATTAATGGCTGCAGACCAATTTCTAACCCTTCGTTCAGTCGCTAAGATTACAGAGGAAAGTGTGTATAAACAAGTGGTAGAGTATTGTTTCACCGAGCCTGCAAACATTTTTCCCAGTGAGAATTCCATCGTGAGTATAGTGTTATGCAGTCTCACAGGCCATATGATGATAAAAAGCTTTATTTACTGCTGTCACGTTTATAGATTTACGAAAAGAAAAAAACTTGTGTATATGTTGATAAGATTGTAAGGTACGGATTTGGTTAAGGCCTGTGTAATATGGATTATTACCTGATTAAATAGTCACAATGACGCTGATCTGTACAAGTGTCACAAAAAAGTCAAGCCAGGGCTCTGTGTTAGATCGCATCCATTTTTCACACTTAATATTGACTTTGTTCTAGAACTTTTAGCCTAACTCAACATTATTCCCTATACAGATTACCTAATGCTGCTAATGGAGACATAAACATCTGAGCTTGTCCACAAGGGTCCTCAACCTCTATGGGCTAGGCTTGTAAAAGCTCCAGGGCCGGTGGCCTAGTACACACTGTGACACCCGTGCACTGGCCCAGCAATCAAGGAGCCTCGATTCTCACCACTAACACCAGTGAGGGGTGTCCATATAGGGAAAGGATAGTAAGTACACTCGCAGTAAAGTACAATTTCCCTTAAGAGCACACAGAGATCACAGTCAGTCTGGGGCTGGTTTCTCCCTTTCTCTACAGGTCCCCACTGCTCACAGGTCCTGCAGTACCCTGTTATATCCCTGGAAATTCCAGGCCAATAGAAGTTCTACATGTTATGTTTCTTTGTATGTTTTATGTCCATATGACCTGCAAAGGGAATATCATGGACTATGGCTAGAAATGCCAGACGGTCGGCTCTAGGCACTATCAACTGCTGTACCCTCTCACCTTCTAGCCCTCCCTCAGAGGTCCACTCTCTGTACAGTAACTCTTTGTCCCAGTATACAGAATCCCCCTTCCCTTGAGAATCAGGTGCCTTACTAGCTACCTGCCTCAGGCCTTGCAATGTAGGGTCTGAGAGCTGAACCTGTCTCAACTCTGTCTTTGTAACCCTCTCCAGCTCCCATTCCACAGGAAGTCTGGCATCCTCTGACAGTGGTGCCCCACTGTCAGCCTGGGTACAACTACTCACCTCTACCTTTGCAGTCACTCTATCCAAGAGAACATCAGTACTCACAAGCAGCTGTGGCTCACTTTCAGTCCCACTGCTACAATGTAGCTTCCTCCCTGAAGTAACCACCTTACCGGTCCTGGCTGCAAGTATGCAGTCTGTCTGGGTCTCCCCCAGGCTAGCAGACCCACATGCTTGTCTCGAAGCCTGATTACGTGTAACTGCATTAACTCATAGTACTGCCTCATCAGAATCCTTCCCTATCAGAACATCTGCAGGATGGCAGTTCGGTACCCCTGTTGTCTCAAGACAACCTACTATTGGCATTTTGTCTTCCCCACTTACTGGCTCTCTCACCTTTTGTTCCCCACCTTGCCTCTGTATGCCACATGGCCCCACTGGTTGCATTCAAAACATTTAATCCTAGGTCCTGGATGTGTACCTGGACTAGTGGCTTCCCCTGCTACTGGCATATTATGTTGGGGCAGTCTGTGCAGCCCACCATGGGTTCCTTTAGACCTGTGAGCGGTACTGGGTGTCCCTTTCCTGTGCAGGGATGCCCTGCTTGCTAGGTATAGGTCTCCCTTCTTCCCCAACTCATCTGAAGTAGCACATTGTCTGTCAGCTAACCAGATCCTCATATCCTCAGGCAGAGAGTGCTAAGGGCTTGTTCCATCACCAAACGGTCTGCCAGCCCTTCAAAAGTGGTGACTATACATCCACTCACCCACCTATGAAAATAAGTGCTCAGTTCAGCAACTTATTCGCATGCACTTTCATCTGCCTTGCATCTATGCTCATGAAACTTTTTCCTATACGTTTCTAACAAACAGTTCTTAATAGTAGTATAATTAAAACAGTCAACGTCAAGCATTTTAGACACAATTACAGCTTTACCATGGAGTAAGGGGGTCAGGAACCGTAACCTGAGTCTTTGGTCGACATCATACTGTTTACATACCATTACCCTCTCAAACATATGAATGAAACTATCAAAATTAGGGTTCCATTCATGTAGCCGAACTTTTACAAGTTCGAACCACATATGGTCGAGACCATACGTTCAAATTTGTAAAAGTTTGAGCATTTGAATGGAAATCTCTGTAAGTGGAGGTTTCCATTCACTTCAGTGTAGTGCAATCTTGGAGTTGGTATATTTAAGTAGCGGGGGGGGGGTGTGTGAGGGGGTACAGGGGAGCTTGCCCCCTGCTTACAACAAGTTATTGTTTTGTACGTTTTTTTTTTTTTTTTTTTTTTGCATAGTCTAAGTTCTGTAACTTCGAACTTAATGGTTTGACCATTAGGTGTTCGGAGTTATGGAACTTCGACTATCTAATATAGACCCTCAAAACTATCCCCCTCTTTAAACTGCGGAAGAAATTTACTGACATTTTGTGCATCTGGGGTCTGGTTACTCCCATCCCCATTAACTCCATGACTCTGGCAAAAGAGTCAGCATCTCCTTCTCATGCTGTTTCTGCCTTTCCTTTTCCTCAGCTTCCAGGCATAGCAGTTTCTCATTCTCCTCAGCCTGCACATGTCACAGTTTCTCATTGTCCTTGCTCACTAGACGCCTCAGTCTCTCAACTGCTTCTTTTTCCAAATGCCTGGCCTCCAACTCGGGTCTCTTTATCTCCAGATGGATTTTTGAGTCCCCTGCAGAAAGGCTGAGCTGTCCATTCTCTGAGTGTGGTACATCTCCACTGCCAGTCTAATCATCCTCCTGGTTGCTGTTTTCTGATGTAGCTGTTACCAAATCTGCAGTCATGTCTGCCTTAGTGAGGTTTCCATGCACCAGTCCCCTAGCCTGGCACATCTCAGCCAGCTGGCTCCTTGTCAGCTTTCCATACTCCTCTGCTGACATGCTTGCCTGCTCTTCCTGACTAACTAAGCTAACAAAAGAAATAAAACAATTGTGATCTGAACTCTGAGTCTTCACTGTGTGACTGATTTAGAGTACAAAAACACCTTCAGTGAGCACTGCACACAAGCTACAGGAATTCACACTACCCACACCACTACAAGACAATTAGTATTTGCCAACCAATTAGTATGTGGTGCGGATATCTCACCACTGCCAAACAATTAATATGTGATGCTCATGCACTGGCCCAGCAATCAAGGAGCCTCAGTCCTCACCACTAACACCAGTGAGGGATGTTTATATAGGGAAAGGATATTAAATACAAACACAGTAAAGTAGAATTTCCCTTAAGAGCATACAGAGATCACAGTCAGTTTGGGGATCGTTTTTCCCTTTCTCTCTAGATCCCCAATAAGACTCCCCACTGGCACAGCTATAGGGTCCAGATCTCAACCTAGTGGGCAAGCCAAAACCTCCAGCACCCTCTCTGTCCAACCAGTGTTTCGTGTCCCTTTCAAAGTAGCTGAAACACATACACTTTGAGATAAGTTATATACAACCACACAGACACTCATGGGGAAGGCTGGCACAGGTTCTCCAGCTGTTCCCCTTTTACCCAGACTATATGGTAATACCACTTGCCACCACCCACTAATATTTATCAGCTACTAAAAGGCCCTTAACAAAGGGTGTCCAATTATTACTGTGCAATATTATTATCCAAATGGTAAGTGCAACTGAACAGTCGAGGTTTATTTGGAGTGGCTTTGTAAAGTATCACTGTATACTTGCAATGTCTACACAAAGCAGCCACAGTTGAAAGGTTTAAAAATATTTAATAATAGATAAAAACACAAGACAGTACTTCCTACTATAATGTAGCAGAAAAGTTCTGACATCAGTACAGAAAAAGACTAATCCAATCTTCCTATTTCCTAGCTATATCTAAGAGAAAACACAGTTCTAAAATAAACTTAGAGCAAGACAGTGCTGGTGATGTTGGATGTTTTGAAGACAAATGCTAAATGCTCTAATTCTTTCTGTCCTTAAATTGATAACACAGTACCACTGATTCATTTCAGATTACATAATTTCTTTCTGGTTCCCAGGCTAACAGAAGCTCAGAGGTTAATAGCCCTTTTGATCTTGCAGCTGGTCAGGAAGCCAGAGAAATAAAAGAAATTATACAGGTAAATTCTAGCTATTAATTTTGGCCTCAAAACCATAGGCAGAATGCCTCCCTCTAGACATCTCAGCTCCGAGTTTTAGATCAAAGAATTTCGCAATGCTTGACTTATCAGCTTTCTTATAGCAGAGTGCACTGTTTTTTTTTTCAGTTCAACATTCAATACAGTCTTTTCACATTTAAGAGAACAAGCCTGTGGCTTACATTAATATTTACAAATGACAGAATTATCTATAAAATTCTATCTAGCTAGGCTGGCAACCTTCACCTGTCTTCACACACACCTATGAACCTATATAGCTTAGCTTTCATGATGTACTTAAGCCAAACAAAAAAATTAACAGAATCAACGTCAGTGCTCTTTTGTCCTTCACAAACATTGACTAAGGCAGGTCTACCAGTTATTCTTGATCTTCAAGGTCCACTTAAAAGCCAAGTTATTGTTTTAAGTACTGAGGCTATTGGCTTGAGCAAAGACTCAGTTTTAAATTGAACATAGAAACAGTGCTAAAGTACTTAAGTAGCTGATGGTCTGTTATACACTTTACCATCACCTGCTAGAAAATCTATTGAAAGTAATGGTCTCTTCTCCAGACTTGAATTTGTGTAGGTTCATAACTACTTGCTATTCTGTAGATCTGTGAGGATCTTAAGGAGCCCAGCCTTAAATTCCCATGGTAGTTTCTTGGTCCTTAGGCATGCAGAGAAAGGCTATGTTAGGATATTTACTAGTGGCCACTATCCACAAGGGTCATGACTGCTAAACAAGGGGTGAATTTTTGGTTTGGTATCCATTTGTTCATAAAATGTTTTGTAATAATTTGGAGCTTTTCTCCCGAGATTTCCACTGAAAATAGACTTCTACCCAGTCAGACTTTCCTGGTAATCAAATGTCAATAAATAAATTTGTCCAAATTACATTTGAATAGAGTAAGACAAGTACTTTACTTTATGTGGAGCAGAAGACAGTTCCATAGAAGTGCTATTCTCTTTGATACATACCTGTCTCTTCAGTATGTCCTATTTATGTTGAAAAAGCTTGAGAGCCCTTGAATGGTTGTTCACACTGCCATTGGTCTTGTGAATGTGTAATAGGTCAGAAAAGATGGGGTCTGTTAAGGCTTTATACACAAAGCAGAGATTGCCTGTTAGCAGAGTGTGTGATATTGGGAAGAGGGGCAAGGCTTTGAGACAGTCTGCATAGTTTTTATGATTTAGGCCCTTGATTTTTTTTTTGTGAGAAAGCAGTGTGATCTTTATAGTTGTGACAAGTTATTGGACAGGTGTATACCAAAAGGGGCATTTTACTGAATGATCAGCCTAATGAGAGGGTACACTGGAGTGATTACAACTGTTGTCTGGACTCCTTACCTTTAGATATAAACTGTGTGGTGAAAAAGGACTTCCTTACAGTAGTGAATACATGGTGATCAAAGGACAGTGTTTTTGTTCATAGGTAGGTACTAGGCTATCGGCCCAAGGGCCTAAGTAAGCCTAGCCAATAAAGTTCCCTGGCTTACGCCAAGCCAAGAAAGTTAATTTGCTGTGCCCCTGTTGAGCAGAGACACAGAAGTGATCCCCCGGGGTGTATTTCCTACTTCCCATCCACTCATCAAGATTTTTCTTGCAGAGTGTTAATGAGGAGCTTTGCTTGACATGGGTAGCTTGTTCCAGAGTATGGGAAGTCTCTGGGACTGGAGTATATCCCTCCAGCAAGTCCTGTTTATTGTGGTGACAAGGTTTAAAGTACCTAGAGCATGTAGCTCGGAAGGATTGGGATTTCTTTAGGTGTAGCATGTCCAATAGCTCTGGGTTTGACATAGCTTTATATGTTAGGCAGAGATCAACTCAGAGTAGAGTAAACAGAGTAAAGCTGGAGTCTTTTTTGAGATGATCAGTGTAGGGCATCTGTTTGAGGCCAGTAATTGTCTTTGTGAGGTACTTCTGTGGCCTTTCCAGCTGCTGCAGATGTCTTGTGAGGTACATTCCAAAAGGGGCGTTTTACTCTATAATGGGTCTAATGAGTGTCGAGTAGAGGGGAACAATGACCTCTTTTTTTTCTTGGATGAGAACCCTTTTGTGATGAGGTGTGCCATGTAGAAGGATTTCCTGACTACTGTGGCAATGTGATCATCAAAGGAGAGACTACTGTCCACCTGGGTCTCAAGGTCTCTTATCACACATTCGGTGTTACAAAGACTGCCGCCTATGTGGTAGTTCATGGGTACAGCATTTTTACCAAAGGGGATTACAGTGCACTTTTTGGCATTGAGCTTGAGACCATGGCTCTGACACCAGGCATCTGTCTCAGTGAGGCCCTTCTGTAGGATGTCCACATAATTTGGGGACTCGACTGTAGCTCCTAGTTTGCAGCCATCTGTGAACTTCATTAGCCACATGTTAGTTTACATAGGTTCTCAGGATCCCTAGTTTCAAAAGAAGACCGACACTGAGATGAGCCAAAACGTTTGGAACTAACATTAGTAAAATGTGCCAGTTTGTCTTGCTGCCTGATACAAGGGAAGGTGTTCTCAATCTTTGCAAAATGCCAAATGACTGCAGTTCACTTCAAGAATCACTTTACTCTTGAAAGTGTATTTATTTAAGTTACTGAACTTTGAACATTGTCCTCTTCTTCTTCAAAAACTGATGCCATGCAAGATTGCTACCTTACATCTGTAGATTAAGGACTGATAAAGTTGATTTAGAAGGATGGCACTGTAAACTGAAATGACCCACTGCTCTATGTCAGAAACAAACTGGATCTCATCTTATTTAGGAAGGACTAAAGATATAAAGTGATGATTAGTTTCACTGAGAAATTATTTTCCACAAAATGGAGAGGGAGAATAACATGAAGGTCTGGACATGGGGGGTGGGGGGATATAAAACCCGAAGAAGAAAAGGAGACTATATAAGCCAGTAATACAAAAGAAGGGTAGAAGGGGCAATAAAGGGAAAGAAAATGGGGAAAACAGCATGTCTGTTGGGGGCCCACTGTCGTGCTGCCCCTGATGGTATGACTGGGATTAGGAGCAGGAACAAGGTTAGCACACATGAGTAAGGGTGGGCAGGATGGCTTACATTAACCCCCCTTCCCTGACCCCAAACCTACACATTAGGTCACTAAATATCCTTCCCCTAACCGTATCAATAAAGAAGATAGAAACACCATACAGAAGTACAACACTAAATCTATCCCCTTCTCTACTCCTTACTGTAACCCTAACTCACACAAAAACACACACACACACACACACCCTCAATGCCGAACCTTCTGTCATAAACAAAAGTTTTAGCATTCCTACCCATTCTTACATTTGCCATTGAACCATTCAGCTCTTTTTGTCTTTGATAATTTCAGAATTCGAACAAGTGGCACATTATTAACAGTATCTATGAACTACTAGACTAAAACAGATAACCTTCAAGTGATAGCTCTTAAATTGCTGCTTCGTTGAAGAATCTCTTAGACAGTTTGTCTGAAACACTATTCCATCATTCCAGTGATGCTCTGGGATCTGTGTTCTTTTGCCATATTTTAAATACACTTTAGTAAGCACTTTCTTCTTCAGCCCCAAAATAGTTCTTAAATTGGATTTTTAAAAGGCCAGAAGTCAACTGCAGGGATTCCTTCTCATTAAGTCTGTTTCTTATGGGTATTACTTTACTTAAGGGTTATACAGTAAAATAGTTGAGAATCTCCAAAGGCATGATTGGTTTCTTGCCCCAAATGGATTAAGACAGGGCAGATGTAAATTACTTTACAACTTAGAAGAGCCAAGAATCACCAGAGACTTCTAGATTTATGACCCCCAGTTTGAGGGTGAAGATTAATGAGGTGCAGTTGCACTAGTATGTGGACTTTTCCAGGGTAAGAATATGTTAAAATGGGATGATTGTATGACAAAATGACCAGAGAGATGCATTCATAAAAAGGTATCTTGAGATTTCATTCAGACCCATAATGTAGTCTGATGGTCAGTAATACAGAAATGCCTCACAAGAGGATAAAACAACCATGTTTTTCTATATTAATAGTATAGGGATACGTTTAAGGAGGAAAATATACTTTAAGAGCAGAAATTGTTTTCAGAGTATGTTTGCCTTTGAAGGAGATATCAGAAGGTAATTGATGCTTACTGTTTGCATTAACAACAGTGTAAATACTCATAAAAAAGAATTTAGAGTAGTATTTAGATATGCTACAGATACATGTAACTCCATATGAATTGCAGAACGAGTCATTTTAGGGCACATTGTAGGTGCTGCGAAGAGCACTTTTGGCTAATATCAAAGATTGAAACAATACTAATTTTATAAACTTTAATCGTACTTTGACCTAGGAATGCGGTCCATTCCAATCATGGTACTAGAAACCCAAAACACTTGGAGAAATTAAACCATGGTGAAGAGAGTGGAGGTGGAAATATTAGACATTAAAATGTCTTTTGATTTAGTAAAGTGGTCATTACCAGAAAGTAATGCAAGAAACAAGACTGAGGAAAGATTCCGTGTGTGTTAAAAGGCCTTATATTAAAAGCCAAAAATAACAATGGTGATAGTTACCTCTGTGGAGTAAAGGGCTGTAGACCCTGTCTGTGCCTCAGACAAAATGAGTTATGCTAATGATTTGGATGTTGGAGGAGCCAACCAGGAAGGAATGAGAATAAGTGAACAGATTCAGCTCACCCATCCTGTGGATGGGTTTGGGGTATGGGAGAAGGTGCAAGTCTCATCACAAGAGATATAGTGGAGGAAGGGCCAGTATTATACTGCATTGCTTATGGATACTGGGGTGGCAGCCTGGGTAAAGAGTGTGTGGGCCCTCCATTTGAGCACCTTGGTTGTACGGAGTCATGTGCTAGCAGTAGCTGAATATAACCAGGTACTGCATGACATCTAATACAGGTTGGGCTGCTAGGAGTTTCAAAGATTCACTTAACTTCATGTAAGGTGATTGCCCTGTCCCCAGCTCTTACATCACTTCTGACATCTTATGCAAGGAGCATCTACCATCAAAGTCATTTTTGTAGAGGGTTATGAAGGCATTTCTACATCTGGTGATTATTTTATATTATGCTTAGGCCCAGCCAGAAGTTAACTCCATTGGGTAGTAGATGAGGACAGAATATGGAGGCTTTCTCCTTTGTTGTTGGTTAGTTGCATAATTGTCAAAGTATTGAGGGCAAAGCTATATCTTTTAGGGACACAAATGGAATAAAGAAGCCAAAGTTCAACAATATTTTTTCTGGTCTTAAATTTTGTGTGCTTGAAGGCTGTGTTAGGCTGGCCACTAGAATACAGGAGGCATGTTCAAGATTAGCCAAAGATCTGCGAGTAGAGATACAGTTTCTTCAGTCATGGCTGCAAGCCTTCCTAGTTAGCTAGTTGTAGGAAGACCTAGATCAGCAAAGTAGCTGGACATAACTAACTTGAAGTACAAGTCATGGTATAAGAAAGATTATAGGTTCCTAGCAAACTCTAGACAGCATTTTTTAATAAACAGTAGGACTCTTACGAAGTTGTGTGGTACAGGGAGCTATTTATATAGAGAAAGCTTATTGCCTGTAAGGCATGATATAGTAATTTGTAGCATATTTTGTAGGTATTTGTGCAACAATTGTTGCATCATATGACAATGGGGACTTTTAGACCTGTCCTAAATGAAACCAACCTTAGTGAATAGTTTGAGAAGTAAGATTTTTAAGTAGGCCTATGTCAGAAGCATACAAAATAGAAGCAATGAAAGTCATATCCCCATGTAAAGCCCTGTGGCTGAAGTGCTAGGGAGCATGATCCTATAGCTTATAAGAAGGTGCAGAGACTTTATGAATATGTGTCTCCTGTGAGGCGGGAACAGTCAAAATTGTCACAGTAAGCCTTTAGCATTGCTCTGCTTAAAGCTGTGAATGTGCTGCTAATCTCATTCAGATTGATATTCTTGATTACTGGAAAACTGAAAGCCAAAAATAATGACCATAGATTTGGCACAAAAGCTTTGGGATGTGTGGAACCTCCTCATTATATGGAGCAAAATTGTTTATTTAAGATGGGGGATTCCACAGACGTGTGCACTATAGTGCATGTTTTTATGGAGGCTAGGAAGGTTATGGGACAATAGTCCATAATGTCTTTGCATGTGAGGAATGTCTTCTCTTGGAGTTTAAGCTCAAAGTCCCATATCTTATTGGCTTTCCAGTTACTTTTGTAATTTGGTGTCACCCTTATGTATTACAGATAATATTTGTGTTAAATGCAGTGGTGTTTGTCTACCTTCCCCATTCCTATTGGTCTCAGACAGCATGCAATGAATACTCTTCCTCCTTTCTATTTAATTTAACCCTCAAACCCATTATATACTTTCTGAGCATTTGTAATGAGGTTAACACAATTACTGTGACTATTACCGAGATAAAGTGCAATGCATATGGCAGATGACTGGCACCTTTTAATCAGTAACCTAGTAGAATTTTCCATATTTTTGTACTACAAATTGAATGAGTCACTGACTCATTGCACACCTCCTTATCTAAGGAAAATGAGTTGGGTCGTGGGGTTTCCTGTGCCTCTTGACCCTTAAAGGAAAACTCCATCCAGAAACTGAAAGAACACTTTTTTCATCACATATATATATATATATATATATATATATATATATATATATATGTATATTTTTTTTTGCAGCGCATAAATTCTTAAATGTTTAGTATTTTTTATTTATTCATACCCAAAATTGACATAATATGGATTGCCACACCAAAAAGATTTTTTAGTCCAACTTGTATCCACAATGTCTTTTTGTATCCTATAATGTGATACAGTCTAAACGTAATAAAATAAGGTACAGTAGTTTGTTTCTGCACTTCGTTACAGTGACACTACTGTAAATCGATGGCTTCTTAGACTACACTTGCAATCACGGTTAGAATAATTTAGTGAAAAGATAAAACGAAGTTTTGCAAACTGTTTTTTTTTTCTTTACATTCTTTCTTTCTTCCTTTTTGACACTTTCAGCTGCTGTCTGATTCTTGTTTTCTTCCAGTGTGATTTACACCATAAGGTACTAAAAAGTACCTCATGTTTAAAATATAAATAAATTAAAAAAGGCATCCCATGTTACAGTTAAATCCCTTTCCAGAGAAAGCAGTTAATCTCTTTTTTTAATTCAGAGTTGTAGTTCTTACAAGCCATATGTCATCTCCTAAAATGGCTTAATTAGGTAGAAATAGTATTGTTGCTTAGCTGTTTGTGACTGATAGCTGATACTTCATGTACCTGTCAAAGCAGATTCAGGCAATGTCAAGTAACCATACTGTCATCAGTTGTGTACAAGTATGCTAAGCAAGAAATGAGAGAGCTTATCAGTGTTATGCAGTGATGTGTACTGATCCTTGCCATTTATATGCATGTTTCTTTAACACTTAGACTTTGACAACTGTTTTACTTTAGCTGTTATGTTTGCTTTTTGTAGCAATTTATTGAGCTTAGCAAGGGAACGTCCCAGGGCGTAACAAAATCCTGTTTGAAACAAAACAACATTAACTTATGGTAAAAAAGGTGTTGAGACTGTCATGATCTCTGGGAGAAAACAAATGTCAGCAAAGAAACTGAAAGTTATAAAACAGTTTCTGGGTACTTAACTATATCTATGTATTATTTTAGAGAGAAAAATAACTTTAGGTTGAGGTTAATTGTACTAGAAGGTAGAATTGCTGTTTTTTTTTCTTTTTTTAATTTAACATCTACTTACTGGGAAAATCCGACTTGGAATGAAGCCAATTTTCAGTGGAGGCCTGGGGAGAAACGCTCCAGATGCATGTCTTTGAAACTTTGGGCTTTTGGATGTGAGGTGAATTTGCAGGAAGTAAAGAAAGTTAATTTTGGTGCTGTGTGGGTTACAGTAATAAAGTATCTGCAAAAGTGGGAATCTTTGCTGCTTTCTTTAATGGGACATACAAATGTGTTTCAGCACAACTCCAGAGAGTTAGGCAACCAGTCACTGCTCTGTTGTATTCATCTGTGCAATCCAAGGAATCGGTTGCATTCTGCTAACCATAAGTACAATTTTATACTGTATTTTGTATTTTAAACTGTATGTTTGCTATATTGCTGAATTTTTTTAAACTGTCCTTGCTGATCTGTTGCAGTTTTTGCCTGCTGTAGCATAGACTAGATTCAGACCTGCTGAATCTGGTTTTGTTTGTTAAGCTGAACATTAAACCAGGCCATCTTTTGTTGGAGAGGGCCCTCCTGCATCCTTATGGCAGGAGAGTGCAGTTAGGACATATCTGATTGAAGGTTGCTGGCACACAGCTCAGTTTTGAGCTTTTTTGTAGATTAAATTGTTTAATTCAGTTTGCTCACTGTTGCTACATAAGTCCAGCATTTGCATGGGTTTGTGCTTGTTTTAACACAGCTCCACAAAGGCACCCAGTCACTGCTCTGCTTTATTCATCTGATTACACTTAGCACAACTCTGTGCACCATTGCGCACTATAGCACAGTGGGGGTTGCATCAGTAGATACATTTTCCCTTAGTAGCTGCCCATGATCTGGCCAAGAAGTCCTTAAATTGTGCTTAGCTGCTCAGAGAGCACATCAGCTGCACTTTCCCCCCTTAAACAGTCTCAAAATCACCAAATCTAAAATAGTCTCATACCATTTAGAGAACCACCACTAGTGTAGACCCTTTATAGAGCAACCCATTAGTATAGACCCTGTTTAGAAGACCCAGTTATACCACACCCCTCTGTTTTCTCTCCTCAAGGTAAAAACAAGATTTAACCTAACATTATAGATGGTCAATTTCCCTCCATTTCTCCTACCAGCCTGATTGGCATGGGTATCCTGAAGCAATGTAACAACTGCGACATGTGCACTGACAACCCCGTACTCCTAAATCACCCAAGTACAATTTGTGAGAGATGCATCAGCACTAAGAATCTAGAATCCTTGCTCTCTCGCACAGAACAGTAACACTGAACAGTTTGTCAGCTCACATACAACACCTCCTACGCAAACCATGTTCTCAGCGCATAAACCAGCATACGAGGAGGTACTCAGCAGAGCTTTTCCAAACACAAACATGCTACGCCTAATACAGCAACCTACAGCACTCAATGCACATAAAAACACAAGCACCAGTGTCTCATCAAATAAGATCCTAAGGCAAAGCACATCTAAACCAAATATTTTAGTCATAGGTGACTCCATTATGAGATACACAGATGTCCCACTCACCAGGTTGGACATGGAGAAGGTTACAGTCAGCTGTCTGTCTGGTGCCAGGATCTGTCTGAGAACACACATGCACTCAAGTCTGTCAACATGTACTGCTATGACTCCGTCATAGTTCATGTTGGTGTGAATGACTTGAGACATACCTCACTGGACTATATGAAGAGACACATGATTGAGCAATGTGAATATGTGTCTCAGGCAGGTATGTCCCTAGCCTTGAGCAGCATTCTACGTCCACCTATAATGGTAAAATAGTATAAACAAAAAATGATCAACTTCAACAATTGACTTGGTTTCTGGTGTCATTCTAAGGGGATCCATTTCCTGTCAGCCTGGGATGACATGGTTGATAGACCATGCTGCTTTGCTACAGATGGTCTTCACCTGTCACGGCTATACTTTCGGTTACTGGCTAAGGCACTTGCTTCCCCCATAGTACCTTTTTTAAGTAAGGTCTCAAGAGCAAAATTCCCAACATGAAATTATCACTCGCAAATAAAGTAAAGGTTAAGCTGCTAAATGCTAGGAGTTTAAATCAGAAACTGAACTTTATGGAAGCAGTTCTCTCCCTGGAGGATGTCAACGTCTGTGCAGTCGCAGAAACTTGGTTCAAGGCCTCGGCCTTGCAAGGCTACAATGCCTTCCACACTTTCAGACCGCAAAATAAGTGTGTGAGAACCAAAGGAGGAGGAAGAGTATCTGTCTTCTTCAAAGATAAATACATCTCTAGAATGGTTAGAAAGGAAAACTCCATGGAGTCACTCCAAGTTCATCTAACTGTGGGTAAGACCCCCCCCCCATTCAAGTCATCGTTTGTTATAAGCCCCCTTCAATGAACCAAGATACCCATGCTGCTTATTTATACCTACTTGAATCAATCAAATTACACCAAACACTCTAGTCATGGGTGACTTTAACTATCCCTCCGTTGACTGAGAAACATACACGAGTACCAACATGCTCACACAAGGGTTCCTGGACTTAGTTACCACTAATGCCCTGGAACAAATAGTATGCAACCCCACAAGGGGCTGAAATATTCTCAACCTGGTCCTCACCAACATAGGTGACCATTGCACCACCCCAAGTATAGGACCCTCACTGGTTAAATCTGATCACACATCAGTCACATTTGAAGTAGCTGTAACACCTGAAACCCTCTTAGGTGAAATCAGACTAAAAGGTTTCACCAAAGCTAATTATACCCTCCTAAGGGATGGCATAAATAATTTCTGAGCTCCTGTTCCTACAGATGGCATTGACAACTATACTAAGGTACACACAACTGCCCTGTACAAACACTTACACAAATGTATTGGCACAGCTGTACCTGACAGGATCAAAATGATTCTCAAGAAAAAACAAGCCTCCTTGGTGGACATCTAGCATTAATAAATTATACAAGAGGAAGTAGTTGCTCTCTGAGAATAAAAAAGAGCAGCATAGCACTGGAAAAACATCCTCCTCTGCTTGAACAAACAAATAAGACAACTTGTAAAATTCTCTAAGTGCAATTTCAAAGAAAGAAATTAGCAACCATAGCTAAGGATAACCATAAGGCATTGTTCAGCTGTACAAGTAACCTAAAAGGTAGGAGCCAGATGTGTGCTGAACTAGCTGTGGACGGCATCACATGCACTGATCCTGTGAAAATAGCTAACCTGTTTGCCGACAGGTTTGGTGAAAATTTCGCCCCCTTTCCCCTCCGAACATTCCACAAAGCATTCCCTCTACATTTTCCCTACCTTGCATCACCAAAGAGCAAGTCATTACTGTCTCCAAGGCCAAAAACACAGCCCATGTGGGACCAGATGGCATCTCAGGTTGTATTTTAAATAGTCTAAAACATGAGTTAGCAACTCCATTAGGTACTCTCTTCACCCACAGCCTGAGTACTGGTTTTGTCCTTGCTGAATGGAAGACAGCAACCATCATCCATGTTCATAAGTGGGGTACAGCAGCAGACCCTGGGATCTACAAACCCATAAACTTAACCAGCCTTACCTGTAAGGCCATGGAATGCATCATCATGGACCTTATAAACAAGAATATAGGTGATCTCCAAACCTTTGATCCAACACAGTTTGGTTTTATCAAAGGTAGGTCATGCTTGTTAAGCCTGGTGGACTTCTTTGAAAACGTCACCAGAGCTATAGACAAAGGCAAATCTGTGCATACAGCCTACCTTGACTTAGCCAAGGCCTTCGATACGGTCCCACATTCGGGCATAATGGATAAATTCTCCCAGCTGAATATCAGCCCTTATGTCATCAGGTGGGTTGCTAACTGGTTCACCGACAGATCACACTCAGTCAAAGTTGGAGACTTTACCTCAACCAGCAGATGTTTCACAAGTGGGGTTCCACAGGAGTCAGTGCTGGGCCCCCTGTTGTTTGGAATATATTTCTCAGACGTTCAGGCCAAAACAGAGGTGCTGTGGCTGACTAAGTTTGATGACTGCTGCAAACTGAATCCCCAAACGATGTCAATATACTTCGAGTGATTGCACAAACCAGTGATTGGTGCTAAAGCCATGGACTCAAACTCAGTGCTACAAAAATGCATTATCATTCCCTTCAGTAAAAACAATGTCCCTGCAGACTATCATAGAAATCATAATAACCTAAGTAACAACTCAGTAGTGAGGGACTTGGGAATGCAAGTTGACTGTAGCCTAAACTTTGACCACCATGTGTCTACTGTGGTAAGGAAGGCATTCTATGTCGCACACTTCAATATTAAAGGCATTGCCTCAAGAGCGAAGGACGTCATAAAACCCTCGTACTTGACCCTCATTGGGCCAATAATTGAGTACAATGCTGCCTTTGGTATGTACCTTACCAAGCACCTGCAGAAACTTGAGAGATCTTAGAGATTTCTAACCAAGAAAATTCAGGGTCTCCAGCACATGTCATACATTGACTGACAGACTGAAGTCACTGTCACTGTACTCAGTAGCATACAGATTACGTAGACAAGACTTGTGCCTGGCCGACAGAGAAATCTCAGATATAAACCTAATGGAAATGCTGCACATCTGGAAGCCAAATGTGACAAAGGTCACTTGCTCCCGAGACCTTAACCTGGCCTGCAGCATAAATAGGACCTGCTGGAGAGACAGATATGTCTTTCAGAGGTTGTCACTCCTATGGAATAGGCTATGAATTCACATCAAACAAAGCCAGTCAATGACCCTGTTTAAGCATACCCTGGATGACTGGATGGGAAACTGTAAATTCCTGCCAGGGATTTCACCTAAGACTCTCCTAGATCTGGACAGTCATTGCTAACTAAGATCTCAGGTTTAGGCACGATCCTTTATGTTGGGTTTCTTTAATATTATATTGGGTACAGATGGCTAGGCTTATAAAGACCTTCAGGTCAATAGTCCAGTAACCACCTATGAACCTGTTTGCATTAGCCAGAAATAGCTACTCCTTGACAATTCTTGCTCTTGAATATTGCTACCAGATAATTTGCCACATTGCATAGAACACTGCAAGTTCTATATAGGCTACACATAAGCCCATTAATTATGACTGTACTTGTACAGTTCATTACCAAGTGGCAGAAGTATTGAGATGCCAAACTTTGACTTTTTTATTTTACGTGAAAGCTAATTGTGAGTTTGTGCATTTTAAAGCAGCAGGAATTGACAACTGGGGTTTATTATACATTTGTGAGAAACTGAGAGGAACCAACTAGTGGAGGCGAAATTGTTGTCAGCTTCATCAGTACACTTGAAAAAGAGGTAGATCCCAGCTGCCCTGGTTGGTTGTCCCTTGGACACATGAGTAAGGTGGTATCAAGGACTAAGCGTAAACTTCTCCTAAACATAATGTGGGTAGAAATTTGACTATGGAGCATACATTTTGGTTCCTGATTCCTCCAAATGTTAACTTAAATTAGCTGATGTTAACAGCATTAGTTTATGGTCTTCAGTCAGGAAATGTAGTCTGCTAAATGCTGCAATTAGAAATTTGGGAAGTTGACCCAGTTCTTACCAGCCTAAGCCTGTGACAGGTAAGTAATATGCTGCGTGACAGTTGTCTTGAAAGTTATCCATATGGTAGTCTCTGATGATGATGGCTGTAGAGGCCAAAAGAAGGACAGGAAAACTATGTGCCCTGATTTACACTAGTATGTTGCCTACCAATACAAATGTTTTGTTATTGAGCAATATGGATCCCCATGCCAAAAGATTTCTCTTGTTTTAATTTTCTCCAAATGTTTTGAGATCCTAATACTGTGAAAGAAATGGACCCCTTTCCTTGGTCAGGCTATGATTAGAGATCATGAAATTAGATGTTCTTCATGTTTCACTGTTGCAGTCATCACACTTGGGTTATCTGTCTGCAGGTAGCCCTCAGTCGGCCCTAATACCAGAGGCTTAGTATTTCTGTGTCGGTTGCTGTCACTCCAGGACTGATGTCAGGTTGTCAGGGGTATAAAAACAGGCAGCCGACGCCATTACATCAGTCTTTCTTGCCAAAGAGCCAGAAGCAGTTTGCATGAGTGCCAGTCAGCCGCTATCTGAGTTTTCGTTTATGAATTGAATCATCCTGAAGTCTTCTAAAGCTAAGTACCCCATTGGGGATCCTTTTTTCTTGCTCTAACCGATTACAGAAAAAGTTAACAATTATCTTGCCTATGGAAAGCAAATACCACACCGAGATTTTCATTCTTACTGTATCACCTGTTTAGGCCCAGACCACGATGTACCTCACTGTTGGTTTTGTGCCTTGTTCAACACCTGTACCATTCATCGTCGGGCCCTTATTGTCGCTAAATACTTTCATCCTCGATCTCTGTATTCCAAAATGGCTTCGGTAAGCCATCTGACTACCGATTTTCCAAAAAAAACATAAGGATAAAGACAGAGACAGATCGCACAGGTCCAAAATTGCCGAAGACGCTTCCGTTAAGCTTGTCGCCAGTTCGCCGGTACTCAGTAAGGTTCATTTGCAGCCCCTGATGTCCAATTCATTGGATTCACAGGCCTATATCGAGACCCGTTCGGAGTCCGGTATGCTGCAAGACTCTTCTTTGACTATGGCACCTGGGGATGTCTCTACCTTGGATGGGTCCTGAGCCACTGAGCAGGCACCGGCTTCTGAAGAAGTTCTTCACACTATCGATGTTCGACACAAACCGATGACCTCTTTCACGTCTTCAGTTCTGACTAAAACTACCGAGTTTCTAAGGCCAAGAGTACGCTCTATACCTAAAAAACCGACAACCACAGCGCATGCACCTACTTCCTTTCCACAAAATCAAATGCTTAAAATGGCAGAAGACCTTATTATGCTGATTAGGGGAAGCCAATCTTTCCCTGCTAAGAGAAAAGGAGACCAGTCCCCTGCAGCTTCAACAGACCAAGAGTCCGACAACTCTGAGGTATCTGATTATGAAGACATGCCCTTATCTGTTTATGAGGATTCTGATGCAGAGGAATCCATTCCCTCTGCCTCTACTCCAGAAGTCCTTTCTTTTGATGAAACCTTACATACTTTTAAGAGAGCATTTCCATGGAGAATGCCAAGAATATCCTCAGTCCAAAAAGAGACTCAGAGAATTTCTAGACGTGCCACAACATAGGCTTTTAGCAATACCCCCAGTCCGGGAAGTTGTTGATGATGTCTTTATCAATCCAGCCTTACTCCCGATAATTTACCCCCTGCTCCTAGACATGTACTACAGAGTACCTGATTCTCACAAATTCCTTTTCAAAAATCCTACTGCTGATCCCGAGATCATTTCCTAGGGGCCTAAAGGTATCAAAGCTGCTACAGCTAAGAATCCCACCCCTTCGGACAGGGTTTCCAGAGCTTTGGACAGATGGGGTAAGAAAGTATATACCTCTGCAACTCTCGCCATTAGGGCTCTGAATTGTCAGTTTCACATGCTGAAGTACTAACAACATACTATGGAGCTTATTAAGAAAAAAAATAGCAACCTTTACAGACTGTGCAGAAAATAAAGAATTGCAAGAACTTATGCATTCTGCAAGCCAAGTCAGCAAGCATACATTGCAGTGTGGTTTTGATGCCCTAGAAGCATCTTGCAGGGCAGCAGTCACTGGTTCTGTACTGAGAAGGAATGCTTGGCTTAAGGAACAGACCTTGCCAGACCACGTCAAATCAAAGTTATTAGATGCTCATTTGCACAGGGACACTGTTTGGCACCAAAGCAGAAGAAGTTCTTAAAAATATGGAAGAAAAAGCTAAATATATGCAGACAGTTAAAGAATTCTTGCAAGTACAACCTCCTAGATTCAGTAGGCATTGCCCTCAAAACATTGGTCCTTTCCAGCCCCATCAAGGCCATCTCAAACCAGACCCAGGGGTAACCGACCACCCAGACTACAGTGTCAGGGTATGCAGAGATCTAAGCAATGGAGTGCCTCCACCTCTAAAGCAGGGAGTGCTAAGCCACCCCCTTATGGAAAGAATTCCCAATGACTTCTCAACTCCACTCCCCACCTCTGCCCAACTGGCTTGTGGCCCTAGGAGGAAAACTTGCCCTTCATGCAAAAAACTGGATTTCCGTCAGCAAAGACTGATGGGTCCTCAACATTGTATCCCAGGGGTACAAATTTTATTTCCACTCACTGCAAACCCCAAAAGGGTTCCCAGACCTTCCTCCAAACCAGTGGGCAGAGGCACAAACCCAAGTTCAATCCCTTCTCTCTATAAAGGCAATTTAACCTGTTCCTGCAGAACAGACAGGTCAAGGATTCTACTCCAGACTCTTCCTGGTATCCAGAAAAGAGGGCTCAATCCTAGATCTTTTAATTCTCAACACCTTCCTTGTGGTACCAAAATTCAGAATGCTCACCCTGCAGCAGCTTCTGCCTGTGCTAGTCAAGGATGCCTGGATGTCCTTCAAGGATGCATCTGCAGTCATCACATATGGGTTGTTCTGCCTCAGGCAGCCCTTCGGTCGGCCGGATTCCAAAGTCTGGGTCCGGCGTCGGCTGATGTCACCCCTTCCCCGACGTCAGAGCGCCTGGGGTATAAAAGTGTCAGCCGACGCCATCTTCCTCTGTCTTTCTTGCCGCGTGGTGCCCGAAGCAGAAGCAGTTCGCAAGTGCCGGTCGGCCAGCTCCTGTAATTCAGCGAAACCGAAGACTTCAAAAGCTAAGTACCCCGTTGGGGACTCGTTCTTGCCTCAGCCGATGTCAGATAAAATTAATAATTGCTTAACTTGTGGGAAACAAATACCTCATAAGGATTTCCACTCTTACTGCCTACCTTGCCTAGGCCCAGACCACGATGTCTCGGCCTGTTCCGCCTGTGCTTCCTTCAACCGACGCACTCTAAGACGTCGGTCAGAGTTTGCAGAGGAATTTTTTGGGGCTAGTTTTGCTTACAAAATGCCGTCGGAGACTCCGACTTCACATTTAATAAAGAAACGGAAGGACAAGGACCGACACGCGGTCCGCGGTTTCGGCTGAAACCACGGCCAGGCCTACCGCGAGTGTCTCGGTCTCGGCTGAAACCGAGTCCTTGGTACTACCGTCCACCGAAACCGTACAACTGACAACCTCAGCCCCAGAGGCTACTACTGTATCGGTTGTTGAATCTCCTTTGGAATCTGGTGTCCCGGAACCCTCCGACACCATTCCCTTAGACAAAACTACACCAGCACGTGGTGCAGCCAGGCCTCCTGCATCCATGTCTATTAAGACATTCTCTAGGGCTAAAGCTGCTAAACTCTCAAAATCTATGCCTCCCAGGGTTATTCTTCAGGGACCCACTACAGGTTCTCAGATCCTTAGTCTAGCAGAGGACCTTATTTCATTAATTAGGGGCTCTCAGCCTCATCCTGACAGGGGCTGTCAACCTCCTACAGAAAAAAGGCCCAGGGTTGAGCCCTCTGATCCCCTCTCCTCTGATGAGGCCTCTGATGGATCTGCTCTCTCGGACTACCAGGAGGAGGCTTTTTCGGCCTACGAGGATTCAGATGCAGAGGAATCTATCCCCTCGGCCTCCCCTCCTGAAGAACTGTCTTTTGGGGAAACTTTGCACACTATGAGGGAGCATTTCCAATGGCAGGGCCAGGAATTCTCTGATTCCAGGAAGAGATTAAGGACCTTCTTACATTTGCCTCAACATAGACCTTTGGCTATTCCCCCTGTTTTGAATGTCATTGATGATGTGTGCTCTGAATCTAGCACAACCCCTGACACTCTCCCTCCGGCTCCTGCCAAACCCGATAGGTACTACAGGGTCCCGGAGTCACATCTTTTCCTTTACAAGGCCCATTCTGCTGATCCAGAAACTATTTCCCAGGGCCCTAAAGGGGTTGCAGCTGTCACTACAAAAAATGCACTCCCCTCTGAAAGGGAGTCCAGGGCTTTAGAGCGATGGGGTAAAAAAGTGTATACTTCTGCTACCCTTTCTATGAGGGCTTTAAACTGTCAGTTTCATATGATACAGTACCAAGAATATTTGTTAGATGAATTGCATAAAAAGCTGTCTTCACCTGAACCCCTAGATCGCAAATCACTTCAGGATCTGGTACATAACTCTCAACAGGTTAGCAACCATTTTTTGCAGTGTGGTTATGATGCATTGGAAGCTTCATGTAGGTCAGCTATGACAGGTGCAGTCATACGTAGGCATGCTTGGCTGAAGGAACAATCTCTGCCAGACCATGTTAAAGCAAAGCTTCTGGATGCCCCACTGGAAAAGCAAAAGTTATTTGGCTCCACTGCTCAGGAGGTCTTAAAGAAATTTGAGGAAAAGGCAAAATCTGTACAAACAGTCAAAGATTTTATGCAAGTCCAACCACCAAGATTCAGCAGAAATTGGCCTTCCAAGAACTGGTCCTTTCCAGACACAGACAGATTTCAGAGAGGCAAGAATAGGCGTGCCAGAGGTAGAGGGCAAACTAGAGGCTCCTACAGAGGACGTCAATGGCAGCCTCCCATCCAGAGAGGTAGTGCAGGGCCTACAACTGCTGCACAAGGACAGACTCAATGACTTTACTTTGACACCGCCAACCAGGGCTCAATTGAAAGCACCTTTGGGCGGAAAGCTTTCCTTATTTTCAGAAAATTGGCACATTATTACAAGGGACAAATGGACACTACAAATAATAGACAAAGGATACAGGTTCCATTTCCACACATTACCGAAAAGAAAAGGCATGCCAGACCTGCCACCAAATCAAAGGGCAGAGGCTTTGAAACAAATCTCCAACTTAATGAGAATGAAAGCAATAGAAAAGGTTCCTCTCGCAGAACAAGGCCAAGGATTTTATTCCAGACTCTTCCTTGTTCCAAGAAAAAAAAAGCAATGGAGGCCTATTCTCGACTTGTCCGCACTAAATACTTATCTCATTGTGCCAAAATTCAAAATGCTGACTCTACAGCAACTCCTTCCCATGCTGGGCAATGGGTCTTGGCTGGTAACTCTGGACCTCAAGGAGGCATACCTGCATGTCCCTATCAGACAAAGCTGCAGAATACACCTCAGATTTCTTGCAGGTTCAGAGCATTATCAATTCTCAGCATTGCCCTTTGGCTTATCTACTGCACCCAGAGTATTCACAAAATGCCTGGCATCAGTAATTGCACACTGCAGACTTCAGGGGATGCAAATATACCCGTATCTGGACGACTGCCTTATACAAGCGGACAGCCAACAAATTTTGGTAAAACACTCGAATTATGCCATCTATCTTCTTCAGGCCTTGGGATATACAGTCAACATTCACAAGTCAAGACTTGTACCATCCCAAAGAATAACTTTTCTGGGTGCAGATCTAGACACAACCACCCAAATGGCTTTCCTCACAGAAGAAAAACAACACCAACTACCGGATTACTTCACAAACCTGTCAAGACAAACTCAGCTGACTGCAAGAAAAATCCTGCAGGCCCTGGGTTACATGGCTTCTTGCATTCTTCTGATTCCTCAAGCAAGGCTACATATGAAGAAACTCCAATGGTACCTAAGGAGTTTATGGACTCAGCACAGTCACAGCTTGGAGACTTTGATACCACTCATCCCATGCCTTCAAAGGGAATTTCTGTGGTGGGCTCAAGCAAGCCAGTCAAACAGGGGTTTGCCCTTCAGCAAACCAATAGCCAGCCAAACCATTACAACAGATGCTTCAGACCACGGATGGGGAGCGCACATGGAAGGAAGATGCATTCAAGGACTATGGTCTTAAAAAGAGCTACGCATGCACATAAACCAAAAGGAAATGCTGGCAGTGATACATGCAATCGAGGCTTTCAAGTTATTTCTACATCAGGGCCACCTGCTAATAAGGACAGACAACACTACAGTTATGTGGTACATAAACAAGCAAGGAGGCACCCATTCCCACCCTCTTTGCAGACTGGCAATGAATCTATGGGAACTTTCCTTGACCCTCAATATACAGCTGCAATCCCAGTTTGTACCAGGAAAGGACAATATACTGGTGGACAGCTTAAGCAGGAGCATCATGGATGCACACGAATGGATGCTGCACCCAGACATCTTCCATCAGATAACACAATCATGGGGGAGACCGGACATATACCTCCTTGCCTCCCCACACAATCATCAGCTGGAGAAATTCTGCTCAAGGACAATACCACCCACAAGCATGGAAAGTGGACGCCCTCTCTTTCAGCTGGAGAACTCTAACAGTGTATGCTTTCCCACCTCTTCCATTAATGACCAAGGTCTTACTGGAGATCAGGGCAGAGCAGCCAAGAGTGATTCTGATTGCTCCGGACTGGCCAAGACAGCACTGGTACCCATTGCTAAAGAGCATGTCACAGACAAAACCATGGCTTCTGCCACAATGGCCGCTTCTCCTGACACAGCACAATTACAAAACTCTGCATTCCAACCTGAAAACATTACAACTAGCTGCCTGGAAAATACCTTGACTCATCACCAGGATAAGCTATCCAAGAGAGTGAAGGATATCATCATGGAAGCTCGCAGGCCTTCCACAAGAAAGGCATACTCAGCAAAATGGAAAAGATTTCACACCTGGATCACCTCAAAGGGCCTAGATGCTACAGTTATGAACATGGCACATATTCTGGAATATTTGGCAGAAATGCTCCACAATGGCCTGTCTTACTCTTCCATTAAAATTCATGCTTCAGCAATTTCAGCAGAGTACAATACTGATCCACCTGTCTTCTCTCATCCTCTGCTAAGACAGTTTCTAAGAGGAATTAAAAACATCAATCCTCCAAGGAAACCACCAGTGCCTACTTGGGACCTTAATTTTGTGTTGGAAAAACTAACACTGCCCCCGTTTGAACCAGCAGCATCTGCAGAACTACAGTTCCTCTCTTGGAAGACTGCCTTCCTTCTGGCCATAATCTCAGCAAGAAGAGTATCTGAGTTACAGGCCCTCATGGCAGTGCAGCCATTTCTTATTTTTCATCAAGACAGAGTCTCATTGAGAACCAATCCTTCATTTATGCCAAAGGTGGTATCTAGGGTCTCATTAAACCAAGCTATTCACCTGCCTACCTTCTTTCCAAATCCACAAAACAAAGGGGAAAAGCTTCTGCACACCCTGGACATACACAGGCAGTTGCGCTACTACTTGGACAGAACAAAAAATTACAGAAAAACTGACCAGTTGCTTGTAGCATATGCTGCTGGTGCGCAAGGAAAAGCAATTTCAAAATAGACAATTTCAAAATGGATAGGGAATTGCATTCATTTCTGTTACTCCTTTCATGGAAAAACTGTGCCAGCTAACATTAGACCTCATTCGACCAGAGCCACAGCCACCTCCACAGCCTTCTTAAGAGGGGTGGCTACCAAGGACATTTTAGAAGCTGCTACATGGAGCTCCGTGCATACATTTTCCAAGCATTACAACTTACCTTTATATTTCAGATCCAGAGCAGGCTTTGCTATGGCAGTCCTGCAGGGCATTTTAGCTACACCATCTTTTACATAGATCCTCCACCCCCAGATTGGCTATGGTATTCTACCCATATGTGATGACTGCAGATGCATCCTTGAAGGACATAGTACAGTTTTGTACCTACCATAAATGTAGATGTCCGATAGGTATGCATCTGTAGTCAGGTTTACCCTCCCTCCTTCCCCTCTGTGGTATTTCTTGGGTACATTCCCCTCTCATAGCTAGCTGGGGTTATCTATTATGGTGTATTTGTTTTTATATATGTATATATTTTTGTGCATGTTTGGAATTTATTGCATTTCTCCAAATTTAGCCTTCCTTAGAGGGCACCTGGCATCTGGGGCAAGAAAAACTGAGGAAGATGGCGTCAGCTGACGCTTTTATACCCCAGGCGCTCTGACGTCGGGGAAGGGGTGACATCAGCCGACGCCGGACCCAGACTTTGGAATCCGGCCGACCGAAGGGCTGCCTGAGGCAGGACAACCCATATGTGATGACTGCAGATGCATACCTATCGGACATCTACATTTATGGTAGGTACAAAACTGTACTTTAGTCACCCTAGAACCAAAAGAAGCCTATTTGTACATCCCTATAAGGGACTCATGCAGGAAATATCTACACTTCAGGGCAGGATCTATGCATTATCAGTTCTCTGCACTTCCCTTTGGCTTATCCACTGCTCCCAGAGTATTCATAAAATGCCTAGCTCCAGCCATTGCTTACTGCAGACAGAGAAATATCCAAATTTACCCATACTTGGATGACTGCCTGATTCAGGCAGACAGTCAGGAAATACTGTTGTAGCACCGGACATTTGTAAAAAAAACCTTCTAACCTCCCTGGGGTACACCATTAACGAGAAGAAATCAAAAGTTGTCCCCAGTCAAAAGATTGCATTCCTGGGAGCAAGCTTGGACACATCATCCCAGATGGCATTCCTCACTCCAGAAAAACAAGCCTATCTGACAGACTATTTTACTCAAATGGCCACCAGAACCCAGTTATCCACAAGAAAAATCCTGCAGGCTGTAGGGTTCATGGCCTCATGCATTCTACTAATTCCATATGCCAGACTGCATATGAGGAAACTTCAGTGGTACTTAAAAAGTCTTTGGAGCCAACATTCTTAGGACCTGGAAACTGTCATTCCTGTCATCCCCTGTCTAAGGACAGAGTTTCTTTGGTGGGCACCAGCATGCAACCACAACAAAGGACTGCCCTTTACTCAACCCCTCACTGCCCAGACACATCAGACTATGCCTTGGGGGCTCACATGGACGGCAGGTGCATTCAGGGCCACTGGAGCCCAAATCAAATTAATCTGCACATCAACCAAAAAGATATGCTAGCTGTGCAGCATGCTCTGACAGCTTTCAGATCCCTACTCTCACCAGGACACCTGCTAATAAAAACAGACAACACCACAGTTATGTGGTACATCAACAAGCAGGGGGGAACCCACTCTAACCCACTCTGCAAACTAGGCATGGCCCTGTGGAACACTGCCTTGAACATGCAGGTCCATCTGCAAGCTCAATTCCTGCCAGGCAAACAAAATTCACTGGCAGACGACTTAGGCAGAAATCTCATAGACCCACACGAGTGACAATTAGAGCCTCGCACCTTCAATCTTCTGGTTCAGAAATGGGGGACCCTAGAGGTGGATCTGTTTGCCTCCCCCTGCAATCACCAGCTCAGCATATTCTGCACCAGTACTCCTCACAGTAGGGCCTGGAAAATGGATGCCCTATCCTTCCAGTGGGTAAATCTCTCGGTCTATGCCCTTCCCCCTCTGCCTCTTCTATCAAAAGTATTGCTCAGGATAAGACAGGACAGACCAAGGACAATTCTGATTCCCCCAAACTCACCACGCCATGCAGCCTGTCACCAGTGCTACCCTGGCACCTACACCAGACCCCAACCCTGCTTTCTCAGCAGGGGGACAGATCTTGCATCTGCAACTGCAAACCCTAACTCTTGCAGCCTGACTTATTCCTTGAATTCTCCCCCAGTAACCAGCCTAGGCAAGCAGGTGCTAGACATCATTCTTGAAGCCAGAAGACCCAGTACAAGGAAATCCTATGCTGATAAGTGGAAAAGGTCATGCTCCTGGATTCAATCTAAAGGAGAAGACACAAATCTCCCCTTCCTGCCTCTAATCCTGGATTACTTAGCAGATCTACTCCACAGGGGCCTATCCTTCTCCTTGAAGGATGGCTAATTGAATGTATTAAGCATGATGTATTTAAGAAAGCTGCTTGATGTAACAATTTATTCTTTGAAGGCGTAAGCTGAGGTACCAAACACTCATCAGTAAAACTTTTTCTATCCTGATGTTTTGTGGATTATTTGGAGGTGTTCGTGTGTTTCATCCCTGGCTTGGCACCTATGTCTCTAACAGACACAGACAACCCAATAGTTCATCTCCCAAGCCCCTGCTTATGCTTATCAAGGGTACCAGAACTTGTCATAGATTTGGGATGTATGGCTAAGCTTAAAAAGTCCCTTGTGGTTGTCAGCCTAGTAAACACATATGAACCTATGAATGTGTTTCCTTTTCTGTATTCTGGCAGTAATACTGCTTGACTTAGTTGCTTTATACTTGTCTCAGTTTGATGCTTCCATGGTAGTGTGTACCTTGTTCCCTAACTTTTTCCTTTGATACTCGACATTTTTGTGATAATACTTTTATCTGTTATTAGTTTAGTTGCACAGTCGTATATCCTGTTTTTTGTTGTTGTATCACATGGATTTCTCTTGTGATCATCCGTTTTTATCAGTCTGCTTGCATTTCGGATATTATTTACTTTTTTATAGTGTTTCTAACATCTGTCTTAATACGTCTGTCCATCCCTATTAAATCAAGCAGTTCTTCCCTTTCTTCTGTACTGAAAGCACCCTCTTTGTTCTCTATTTCCTGCTCTTTCCCTTTCTGTTCATGCACGTCTCCTAGAGAATGTTTTATAACATTATTCTTTGGTATGTCTTCTTCGGCTGCACCCTGTCCCATTTGCTGCTCCTCCATCTGGGGCCTCATTAGCCCATCATGTTGCAATATTGCCTGTTTTGGATTCCCTGCACAAAATTCTTCACATCACAGATGGTATATTAACTTTAATTTCTATTTGTTTCATTTCCACCTCGCTAAACGTATTACTTTCAATTGCATTCCACTTTTGTATTCTTACCGTGTTTTGCTGTGAATTTTACCATATCTGGATGTGGGGTATGAGGAGTAAATTAAGGTTCTTAGTGCTCTGCCTACAGCTACACTAATATTGTTAAAGGATTGCTTTGCTCTAATGTGTATTTGATCTCCATTTGTGTATGTTTAGTTTACCCCTGTGTGACTTTAAGTATCTAAAATGTGGCCTACACCTGATGTGTAACATATGATAATGTCTTCTCCACTGAGTTCAGATTTTCTTTGACCAGGTCCTAGAAAAATTCGAATTTGGTATTATGTTTAGATGACTTTTTAAAGCAGATGTGTATATTTTTAGTATGATGATTGAGATGGTGGATGACATTACATTTAGGTATAGTTGGCATTTTGCCTTTTGTAGAGATTTTAAAGTCATGGAGATTCTCAGGACTCTTAGATTATAAACAGTGAGTGAATGACTCACAGGTAAACTGTTGCGTGGTTGGGATTTTTTTTTTTGTTTTCTTTTTGTCTGCTGCATCTGACCATCAATGGACCCAGGTGCCTGTCTTCAATCACCAGGTCTTTCTGCCCATCTTGTAAGGGTTAAGACCACCATGGAGATCAAGGCATCCTGGTTCTGCATCATATTACTGCCTGGAATGTTTTCCCTAACTTGATGTCTTACTTGCTCCTGCCTCAGTAACACCCTGTGGGTGGTATGTGCAATCGCTGGACCACAGCATTTCACTTTTTACTTCTGCAAGGAGCTGAAGTCAGTAAGCAGCCCCACCCTCCCTCAGAAAGAATTTCACTGTTGTCTCCCCAGCCGTCGCTCAGAAAATCTAACTGTGCTGTGTGTACACCCCTCCTTCCCAGGATGGGCATGCTCCTTCTCCCCCACCAGCACCTCACATTTTCAGTGTTTGGAATGGTGTTGATTGTTACTGGACTTATGGTATGTGGTAATTCATATTTTGTACTGAATCTAATACTGGCAAGATTTGTTTAGGATGGCTGACTTTTATTTGGTTTCATTATATAGTTCTGGAAGGGAATTTAGTGATTCTTTTTTAGGTTGTTTTCTTGATTCAGTTCTTAGGGAATGGACATAAATAAGGGAATAATTTTCTGTTGCGTTTTGTAGGATTTTAACTTATGATATGTATTAATACTTGAATCATACATATTCTACATCGTGAGTGTCAGTACTGTGGCAACAGTCACAGCGCCATGTCGGAAAGCTAAAGCAGAATTGAGTATTAGTAACCCTATTCTAGCCTAAGGATGTGTGGGACTGAGGGATGAGTTGCTTATCTTCACAGTAGAACTGGTGGCTGTGTGTGTGTGCATGACTGTGTACGTGCGTGCATGCATGAGTATATTTTTTTATTTCATAAACAGAGTCACTTTTAATGCAAGCTACTTGAGAATATGACTTGAAGCAAAGAAGTTGAGCTGATTGATGCCAGCAGTCCAGTTAGGCAGCTGCTTCACAGCAGTAGTATCAGTGGGCTATTGCTTTGAAGATGATACAGGCATTCCCAAGATGTCCTTCAAGGATGCATCTGCAGTCATAACATATGGGTTGTCCTGCCTCAGGCAGCCCTTCGGTCGGCCGGATTCCAAAGTCTGGGTCTGGCCTCGGCTGATGTCGCACTTCACCCGACGTCATAGCTCCTGGAGTATAAAGGCATCAGCCGACGCCATTTTCCTCAGTCTTTCTTGCCACGCGGTGCCCGAAGCAGAAGCTGTTCACAAGTGCCGGTCGGTCAGATCCAGAGATTTCAGCTACCGAAGACTTCTAAAAAAGCTAAGTACCCCGTTGGGGACTCTTTCTTGTCTCAGCCGATGTCAGACAAAGTAAATAATTGTTTAACTTGTGGGAAACAAATACCTCATAAGGATTTCCACTCTTACTGCCTTCCTTGCTTAGGCCCAGACCATGACGTATCAGCTTGTTTAGCCTGTGCTTCCTTCAACCGACGGACACTTAGACGTCGGTCGGAGTTTGCTGAAGAGTTTTTTGGTCCCGCTTTTGCACATAAAATGCCGTCGGAGACTCCGACTACACATTTAGCCAAAAAACGCAAGGAAAAGGACCGACATTCACAGCCCGCAGTTTCGGCTGAAACCACGGTTAGGCCTACCGCGAGTGGCTCGGTTTCGGCTGAAACCGAGTCCTCGGTTCTTCCTTCGGCCGAAAGCATGCCTCCGACAACCGAGGCCTCAGCGGTCCCGGCTGAGTCAGCTACAGAAATTCCTACCGAAGAAGCAGGCACACAAGAATTGTCCGACACCATTCCGTTGGACATCTCTACTCCTGCACATGGGGCAGCTAGACCCCCTGCTTCTATGTCTATTAAGGCCTTCTCCAGGGCTAAAGCAGCTAAACTTTCCAAGGCCTTACTTGCAAAAGCTCCCTCTCACAGACCTTCCTCAAGTTCTCAGATTCTCAGCCTTGCTGAGGACCTTATTTCTCTGATCAGGGGATCCCAACCTCACCCAGACAGGGCCTCACAACCCCCTCCTGAAAAAAGGCCTAGGACTGAACCCCCTGACCCTCTCTCCTCTGACTATTCCTCGGATGGATCAGATTTATCAGACCATCAGGAAGGACCATACTCACCTTATGAGGATTCGGATGCAGAAGACTCCTTTCCTTCTGCCTCCCCCCCAGAGGAATTTTCATTTGGGAAAATCTCTACACTCAATGAGGGAACACTTCCAATGGCAGGGTCAGGATTTTTCTGATTCTAGGAAAAGGCTAAGGACTTTTTTACACTTACCACAGCATAGGCCTTTAGCCATACCACCTGTACTATCAGTTGTTGATGATGCATACAATGATGCCAGTTCTGCCCCTGATTCTCTTCCCCCGGCCCCTGCCAAACCTGACAGATACTACAGGGTCCCGGATTCTCACTTCCACTTGTATAAGGCCCATGCTGCAGACCCAGAAACCATTTCTCAGGGCCCTAAGGGTGTGGCAGCTGCCTCTGCCAAAAACCCCCTACTCTCTGAAAGAGAATCAAGAGCATTGGAGAGATGGGGTAAAAAGGTTTATACATCTGCTACTCTTTCTGCCAGGGTTTTAAACTGTCAGTTTCACATGATACAGTACCAGGAATTCTTGTTAGATCAGCTGAATAAAAAGCTGTCCTCTCCTGAACCTTTAGACCGTAAGTCCCTTCAGGATTTGGTACACAACTCTCAGCAGGTCAGTAATCATTTCTTAAAATGTGGCTATGATGCACTGGAGGCTTCATTTAGATCAGCTATGACTGAAGCAGTGATTCGAAGGCATGCCTGGCTAAAAGAGCAATCCTTGCCAGACCATGTTAAGTCTAAACTCCTAGATGCCCCTATGGAGAAACAAAGTTTATTTGGCTCCCCTGCACAGGAGGTTCTAAAGAAAGTGGAAGAAAAAGCAAAATCTGTGCAAACAGTCAAGGATTTTCTGCAGGTCCAACCTCCGAGGTTCAGCAGAAATTGGCCTTCAAAGAATTGGTCCTTTCCAGACACCTCCAGAGCACAGAGAGGCAGAAATAGACGCCCAAGAGGCAGAGGTCAATCAAGAGGTGCCTACAGGGGTCGTCAGTGGCAACCTGCCAACCAGAGGAGTACCGCCACAGCTGCGACTGCAACCACTTCCACAGGACAGACACAATGACTTGGCTCTGATTCCGCCTACCAGGGAACAACTGGAAGCACCCTTGGGCGGAAAGCTAGCTTTATTTTCAAAAAACTGGCATTGCATTACAGGAGACAAATGGACTTTGCAAACAATAGACAAAGGCTACAGGTTTCACTTCCACACTTTACCAAAAAAGAGAGGAATGCCAAACCTTCCACCAAGCCAGAAATCAGAGGCTCTAAAACAAATCATCAACTTACTAAGGATGAGAGCAATAGAAAAAGTACCATCTATGGAACAAGGCCAAGGATTTTACTTCAGACTATTCCTTGTACCAAGAAAAGAAACTCAATGGAGGCCTATTCTCGACTTTTCCGCACTGAACACATATCTCATTGTACCAAAATTCAAGATGCTGACCCTACAGCTACTTCTTCCCATGTTGGGCAAGGAGTCTTGGCTGGTGACTCTAGATCTGAAGGAGGCATACCTGCACGTCCCTATACGACCAGATTGCAGAAGACACCTCAGATTTCTTGCAGGATCAGAGCATTATCAATTCTCAGCATTGCCCTCTGGCTTATCTACTGTGCCCAGAGTATTCACGAAATGCCTGGCATCAGTAATTGCACATTGCAGGCTTCAGGGAATTCAAATCTACCCATACCTGGACGACTGCCTAATGCAAGCGGACAACAAGACAAAAATAATAAAGGATTTGGCCTATGTCATACAACTGCTGCAAGCCTTGGGATACACAGTCAACATACAGGAGTCAAGACTAGCGCCATCCCAAAGGATAACATTTTTGGGTGCAGAACTGGACACAATAACTCAGATGGCTTTTCTCACAGAAGAAAAACAAAAGCAACTACCAGTCTACTTCATGGCATTGACAAGACAAACTCAGCTTACTGCAAGGAAAGTCCTGCAGGCCCTGGGTTACATGGCATCCTGCATAATCTTGATCCCACATGCCAGGCTGCATATGACAAAATTACAATGGTACCTAAGGAATGTATGGTCTCAACACAGACACAGTCTAGAAACCATGATACCAATCATTCCATGCCTGAAAAACGAATTCCTGTGGTGGGCTCAGGCCTGCCAGACCAACAGAGGGTTGCCTTTCCACAAACCACAACCAAGGCAGACCATCACCACGGACGCCTCAGACCTAGGCTGGGGGGCACACATGGAAGACAAGTGTATCCAAGGCCTATGGTCCCAAGA
This sequence comes from Protopterus annectens, assembly GCF_019279795.1. NCBI lineage: Eukaryota > Metazoa > Chordata > Ceratodontiformes > Protopteridae > Protopterus > Protopterus annectens. The sequence continues at coordinate 76,429,672 of NC_056729.1, forward strand.
CCAGCTGAATCTACACATAAATCTAAAGGAGATGCTGGCAGTGAGGCATGCAATTGAGGCATTCAAATCATTCCTCCAGCAAGGACACCTGCTGATAAGGACGGACAATACCACAGTCATGTGGTACATCAACAAACAGGGAGGCACGCATTCCTATCCTCTATGCCGGATGGCAATGGACCTGTGGAACCTAGGCCTGAATCTCAACATTCAACTGCAGGCCAGATTCGTACCAGGAAAAGAGAATTCACTAGCAGACAGCTTAAGCAGAACTACCACGGATGCTCACGAATGGATGCTGCATCCAGACATCTTCAAAACCATAACAAAGAAATGGGGAATGCCAGAGATAGACCTGTTCGCCTCCCCACTCAACCACCAACTGAAGAAATTCTGCTCAAGAGAATACCACCCACAAGCCTCGAGGGTGGACTCCCTTTCTTTCAGCTGGAAGGCCCTGACAGTTTATGCCTTTCCACCTCTCCCATTGATGTACAAAGTTCTACTGAAGATCAGGGAGGAACAGCCAAAGGTAATTCTGATTGCTCCAGACTGGCCAAGGCAGCATTGGTACCCACTACTGAGAAGCATGTCTCGGACGAACTCATGGCCTCTACCTCTATGGCCTTTACTTCTAACGCAGAACAACTACAAGACCCTGCATCCAAACTTGAAAACGCTGCAGCTAACTGCCTGGAAAATTGCATAAAACAAAACCATCCTGTTTTATCTCAGAGGGTCAAGGACATTTTCCTGGAGGCTCGCAGACCCTCCACAAGGAAAACATACTCAGCCAAATGGAAGAGATTCCTTATTTGGAGTGCATCAAAGGGAACAAATGTCACACTGGCAAACCTAGCACACATCCTAGAATACTTAGCAGAACTGTTCCACAATGGCCTGTCCTATTCTTCCATTAAGATTCATGCTTCAGCAATTTCAGCAGAGTACAACATGGATCCTCCTATCTTCTCTCACCCTCTCCTCAGACAATTTTTAAGAGGGATCAAAAATGTAAAACCTCCAAGGAAACCACCTCTGCCTGCATGGGATCTCAATTTTGTGCTGGAAAAATTAACACTTCCCCCTTTTGAACCAGCAGCATCAGCAGACTTACAGTTCTTATCTTGGAAAACTGCCTTCCTTCTAGCAATCACTTCAGCAAGAAGAGTATCCGAGTTACAGGCATTAATGGCAGTGCAGTCTTTCCTTATTTTTCACCAGGATAGAGTGTCTCTGAGAACCAATCCTACTTTCATGCCAAAGGTGGTATCCAGGGTATCCTTGAACCAAGCTATTCATTTACCTATGTTCTTCCCTAACCCACAGAACAGGGGGGAAAAACTACTGCACACCTTGGATGTACACAGACAACTGCACTACTATCTGGACAGAACTAAGACCAGCAGAAAAACTGACCAGCTTCTGGTAGCATATGCAACAGGAGTGCAAGGAAAAGCAATTTCCAAACAGACAATTTCAAAATGGATAGGAAATTGCATTTGATTCTGCTACTCTTTTCATGGAAAGACAACTCCTGAAAATATCAGGCCTCACTCCACAAGAGCTACAGCCACCACTACAGCTTTCCTACGAGTGGCTACCAAAGACATTTTAGAAGCTGCTACTTGGAGCTCCGTGCATACATTTGCCAAGCATTACAATCTTCCTTTATACTCCAGATCCCAGCAGGTTTTGCAACTGCAGTTTTACAAGGGATCTTAACTACACCATCATTATCTTAGTGCCTCCTCCCCCAGTTTGGCTATGGTATTCTACCCATATGTTATGACTGCAGATGCATCCTTGAAGGACATAGTACAGTTTTGTACCTACCATAAATGTAGATGTCCGATAGGTATGCATCTGCAGTCAGGATTACCCACCCTCCTTCCCCTCTGTGGTATTCCTAGGGTATTTACCCCTTTCTTAGCTAGCTGGGGGAATCTATTATGGTATATTTGTTTGTATGTATATATGTTTATATACTGTTTGATTTCTACTGTTTGGAATTTTCTACTTTTATCCAAATTTAGCCTTCTTAGAGGGCACCTGGCATCTGGGGCAAGAAACACTGAGGAAAATGGCGTCGGCTGATGCCTTTATACCCCAGGAGCTATGACGTCGGGTGAAGTGCGACATCAGCCGAGGCCAGACCCAGACTTTGGAATCCGGCCGACCAAAGGGCTGCCTGAGGCAGGACAACCCATATGTTATGACTGCAGATGCATACCTATCGGACATCTACATTTATGGTAGGTACAAAACTACTTTACAGACACCCGACTTGCAGAAGACCCATAGATAAGAATGGGCTGCCGCAATGTTGGAAATGATGTGAAAATAAATAAAAATCTTTAAGGTTGCTCAAATCTTACCTTAAAATGAAGAATTCTGTTGTACTTTTCTTTTCCCCATTCATGAAGCTGCTCGCATGTCTTGTTAGAGCAGTTACTTCTACCGTCACAGAGAACAAGAGAGCCAGTTGGTTAAGAGATTGTTGTGTTGGCGATCTGATTGGTCAAGACTGCTGGCTTGTGCAGTACACAGTATTGAAGGAGTTACTGTACTGTACAGTTGAATGGACAAACGGCATTGTGGCTCACTAGTATCTAGATGACAGTAGGAGGTATGGCAGAGGTCTGAAAGTTGAGCAAAGAGTGGAAAACATTCATGGGTGATGCCTGTGGTACAGAAATGTGAAGTGAAGCTTAAAAGGAGGCACGTTTAACTTATGTTTTTTGTATGGAACATTCTACTGTACTGTATTACAGTGCAGTACAGTAGAATATTCTATGTACGTGTTTTGACTTGCATACAAATTTGACTTAAGGACATACTAAAAACAGATCTCGTCCTTAACCTGGGGACTGCCTGTACTGAACTAGACGAGAAGTTTCTTTTACATTATTCTGTTTTCTCTTAAACTGAACATGAATGTTTCTGTAAGTCTTTCTGCAACAGTTGGTGCAGTGCTATGATAATGAGCTTTAGTACTTTTGCATGTCAGTGAGCAGTGAAATCTTCACACAAACAGAGGCAAATGGTTACTTAAAAGGCTTGTAGAAGAGGAACTGGGAACACTGATTGTTGCAAAGCTGTTGCTAATTTTATAGGAGAACAATTGTGGTAGTTTTAAGCACTTTTTTATGGGAGGGGGGCTGAGTGTTTAAAAGGGCATGTGTCCTTGGGATGTTTCAGTATATGTCACATGATTGTGTTGTTAAAGGACAGTAAGATCATTTCTCAAGCAAGAATTTGTGCAAGGCACAATTGTGCGGGTATGAAGTGAAAACTCTTTCACCATTTCTTCTACTTGTTTACCTTGATGTGACCCAGCTGTTACATTTCATAAACTTTTTTTTATCTTGAACATTCGATGCAGCTACCTTTCCAGTGTATGTACCTATTACTCATAAATAGCTACGGGGTATTTTTACCTGACATGATCAACTATCTTCACATGCCTTTTTTATAGGAAGCCTAGATATTTTTCTTTTGCATTAGAATATAGTTATTTAATTTGTTTTCGTTTTTGTATTTGTTTACTTGCTTGTTGACAGTTAAACCGATAAGACCAGTAAGATACAAGTGTGGATCCACTATGAATAATTGTGTGTTGTTTAAATGGCACATGATTAAGCAAAACGGAAATGTCTAATACCATTGGGGGGGGGGGGGGTCACAAGTTCAGCATTTTCAAAAAAAAAAAAAAAACACACATTGTGTTATTGTGTTTTTGCAAGGGCAGGCTCCCTAAACCTTCTGACAAGAGGGCAGTCCCTCACACCCTAAACTTTGTATATACTAAATGTGGGTTGCAGAAACACAGAAAAGAAAGAGAAAGTCAGAAAAAAAACATAAAACCCATAATTGTCTCTCTTCTCTAAATCAAGCAAATCACAAGGCTGCAATCTGTGACCTTGCCCGTGCTGACGTATTGAAATGTTGACAACAAGAAACGGACACCGAGGTGGAACAAACTGTAGATTTCCACAAAAATGTTTTTTTTTTTTTCATGGACAACCTGAGAATTTTCCACCGTAGCTGAATCACTCAGAGTTGCCTTGTAGATAGATGGAGTCTGATGGAATCTAACCAAGGACTACAGAAGAAGCTCATTAGGAATCCCATAACCTTAAGCATGTGCAATAAAATGCCAGACATACAGTGGCTGCTGTACTGAAGGGCTAGTGAGAGCTAATGACTTGTACATAATCTAAAAAAGTGTCCTGTCTCATTAGCATATTACACTGCAGTCATACCTAGAATTCCATTGTGTGGGTGAGAACCTGACAAGCAAAGGCTGATGATGTGCTGCAATTCAAAACTAGTTGCCATACAGGTATGTATGGAACTTGTTCACACACCAAAGACTATGTCTGGGGCTTTCTTGTTTGCCTTAGAATAATTGCATTCTTCTTCTTTCAGAAATTATCCAAAAAACTTGCCCAATATGGAAAGTAGCTGGAATAACTGAGAAAACCAGGACAAAGTAAAATCTTGTTGTTTAATACATAAAGGTGACTGCTTTCGCAATGGTAACCATTGCTTCATCAGACATTTCATACAAAAACTAACCACATTTAAATATATTACACATATTCAAATCAACCAATCCTGTATACAGACTAATTAATTATCTTAATTGCACATAACAGAGGTAGATTTTTAAAGTGACAGAGTGTGCTTTTATGGCTATGTACACTAAAATCTAGCTACTATGTATAGGGTTACCATAATTCTTTGTATGTGAAAGAGGATGAAAAAATGTGCTGCTACCAGCACATATTATTTCGTCCTCTTAGGTTAAAGAGCGCAAAAAAAAAAAAAAACAGGTCCGTGTTTGGGGATTTTTGATTGTGGCTCGTATACCGATATACAAGCCAATCAAAAACGAGCAGAGCGGACCCTCTTCTGTTCAGTGCGGAACAGCAAGCAGTTCCGCATTGAACAGAGCTCCACTTTTTGATTGGCTCGTATACCGGTATATGAGCCAATCAAAAATGTGCACAGCGGACCCTCTTCTTTTCAATGCGGAACATCAAGCAGTTCCACATTGAACAGAGCTCCATTTTTTGATTGGCTCATATACTGGTATACGAGCCAATAAAAAAAAAAACAAAGCGGAGAAAAAACTCCGAAATAGGGATGCCTGCTTTTTGAAAATTCTGCGATTTGGCCGGGTTTTAAAACCCGGACAAATCGCAGAATTTTCAAAAACAGCCCAGACAGGAGCCCAAAAAAGAGGACATGTCCGGGGAAACCCGGACGTATGGCAACCTTAACTATGTATAGGAGCTATTTCAGTTTTCTAGACTTTAGGGCTGGTTTCAGGGGGACGCTATCATTTAAACCTAATCCCCTGTGTGCTCCCAGTCTCAAAATCCATTTCACTTCCACATTTTCTGTTGACTTTACTATGTCTGCTATTCTAATATTTATATTCTGTACATGTAGGACTTGGAACAAAAGTATATGATCCTCACCTTTGGCCAAAGTATGTTTGGCCAAGGCACTATGTTCCTGCCCTTTCCTTGTACAGTATATATGGTCCCCAAGTCCCTTTCCTTGTACAGTATATTTGGTCCCCAAGTCTTTCCCTAAGGTGGTGGTTGGTTTTACCTACATAAAACTGGAAACATGTTCTACAGTGAGCTACATATACCACATTTCTGGTGTTACTTATAAACTTGTTGGCGAATTATAATTTTTATTTATTTCGCACATTTGTTAATCAGGTTGGTCCAGCTGGGTAAGAATTTATCCTTTATCAGTGGAGACCCACGGGGAAAAGCCCCAAACAGACATACAAATACATACAAATAGAGACAAATTAACAATATTAAAGAGCAAAACAATCTTATGGATACAATGGATAAGAATAACATAATGTACTCAATGGAATAGTACATAGCTATATATACAAAAAGTGTAGTAATAGGTTGTAACAGGAGAAACAACAATAATAAATCCAGTAGGTAAGCAGGAAGGAAGTTAAGGTTGTAGGTAATATAATGAAAAGAAACAAGGTATAATTAGATTAGTGGCTAGAAGAAGAAATGTGTAAGTGCGGGGGCGTCAGAATTGAGGGAAAGTAGAGTGAGAGTAAAAAGTAGAGAGGGGTGACTGCACAAGGGACCGCAGGTCAGAAGAGGGAATGGTGCAAAAGAAGATAGTAGTAGAGGAGGGATGTAGTGAACTAGAGGGTACAGAAAGAAGAGCAGTTGGATAAAGTAAGTTATAGAAAGAGGAAAAAGGTCTTATAGATCAGACTTAGTGGTAAAGTGGGTATGTGGAGAGGGAGGGGTTAAGTAGGATGACAACAGGTACATAAAGGATTGTTATGGAGGTACACTGTCAGGTAATGTTTGAAGTTAGGAAGGGAGGTTTGACTTCTAATATGGAGTGGAAGATTGTTCCAGGTAAAGAAGATGGAGTGTTTATAGAGTATTTTACCTATGTTCTCGTTGGGTTTATAGACTTGTAGTAAGAGTTTATCAGAGCTGCGTAATAATCCGCTCCTAGAAATAGGTTCATTAAGAATGACAGGAAAAACAAGGAACAGCACAAATCGAACAGTTCAAAAGGAAGCACACGAGGCTGGAAACCAGGAAATAACACCCCAAAAAAAGATTTATTAAACACTGGTAAGCACTTTCATCTGGTGAACATCACCAGACTTCTTCAGACCCTGAAGAAGGAAATCTGTGGAACAGGACTTATACAGAGGCCAGGAAACAGAAAGAGGCACCAGCCCAGCTGCAAACGCATACCCTAAAGAAAATGTGGGGGTATGGTCAGGAGACCTAGTATGGAACATTTCGAGGTATGAACTGACTACAGCAGAAACATCATTATTAAACAAAGGTTTGAGCTTCATTCCTACAAGAAAATGAACATAAGTGAAATGTTATTAGGTTTATGAATGTTTACACGAAATATAGCATTGAAGTTACAATTTAAAAATGTAGATGAAACGAGAAGCAGTTATTTTAAGAAAAATAGTACATTTGTACCAATACTGCCGTATAATGTAGAAACCTTTTTAAAAGCTTGTGAAAACGCACTATATAATAATGAAAATAATTATTTTTTTTAAAAGAGCAGTTACAATTTCTCATTAAGTGAAAGTAAAGCAATGCATGACTTACAAAATAATGACAGTATTGTTATACGCCCCTCTGATAAAGGAGGACCAGTTATTATTTTAGAGTCAGATTTTTATTATGCTGCAATGCAAGAAATGCTATTAGATGTAAATGTTTATGAAGTAGTACCAATAGCAATAGTGTTTGATATAAATAATCGCATTGCAAATGTTTTACATGAAAGTGTGTGTATGGGGCTACTAAGCAAAGAACTTTTTCAGTTTTTTATTGTTGAAAATCCACTGATTCCTCAGATGCATAGTCTCCCAAAAATCCATAAGGACCCAATAAATCCCAAGTTTAGACCAATAGCAGGGGCAGGCTGGTCAACCGTACCTATTTCTATTTATTTAGACAGTGAATTAAAAAAAGTTATTGAATGAATTTGCATATGTTTTAAAAGACACTGAGCAATTTTTAGTAGATTTATTTGAAACGGTGAAAGATTTGGATGGGCAGAACAGAGGCATGTTAGCCACATTAGATGTAGTTTCACTGTTTATGAGCATACCCAATGATAAAGGAATCAACATGGTGAAATCGGTGTTAGTGAGACAAGGTAAATTCTCTATACATAAAATAGATTTTCTTTGCATGTTGTTGGAAATGGTGCTTGAAAATAATATCTTTATGTTTAAGGAAACCTGTTATAGACTACTTTCAGGAGTTGCCATGGGCACTAGTTGTGCCAACACATATGCGAATTTGGTTATGGTGGGTTGGGAGTATGAGTATATGTCAGCCAATCCCCACATAGACTTTTATAGGCGTTTTTGTTGATGATCTTTTTGTTTTTTTGGAATGGTACTGAGGAACAATTGAGGTCCTTCCATCTGTGCCCCAACACCACTAGTGATTTTTTAAAATTTACCATGAATTACTCCAAAAGGAGTATAGACTGCTTGGATGTCACTATTTTATAGAGAAGGTATGAAATGGTCAACTGAGTTACATAGGAAGCAGTGTTATCACCCATTTCTACACCGGAATAGCATGCACAATCAACGTATATTCCCTAATATTGTAAAAGGACAGGCAGTGAGAGTATCTCATTTATGCTGTCAGGAAGAAGTATATGAAGATGAACTTAGTAACTTAAAAACAGGGTTCTTGAAAAGAGGATATAATGAACATGAAATTAATAAAGCTTACCAAGAAGTATATAGAGAAAGGAATGGCAAAGCAAGACCATACTATTCTGATAGAGTAGTAAAGGAAATGGTAAGTAATAGGAATAAAGGCTTACCATATACTCCTATGATTGTACCCTATACAATGGATGTAAGTAAATGTCAGGATATTATTTATCAGAATTGGCATATGCTATTAGTAGATGAAGAGACTACTAGTATAGTGGGTACACACTGACATTTTGTGTTTAAAAATAAGAACATTATAAAACAACAGTTATGTTACCCAAAAACATCAAGGATGAGAAGGATTAGAGAGAATATAAGGAATGGCACACAGAAATGTGGGCACTGTGCCTACTATATATATATATATATATATATATATATATATATATATATATATATATATATATATATATTGATGAGTCCAGATTTTTTTAAACATCCTGAAACAGGGTACCTTTGGGAGCTAAGGAATTTAGCAGAGTGTAACACCAAAAATGTGGTATATGTAGCCCACTGTAGAACATGTTTCCAGTTTTATGTAGGTAAAACCAACCACCACCTTAGGGAAAGAATTCGGGACCATGTATACTGTACAAGGAAAGGGCAGGAACATAGTGCCTTGGCCAAACATACTTTGGCCAAAGGTGAAGATCATGTATTTTTGTTCCAAGTCCTACATGTACAGAATATAAATATTAGAATGGGAGACATAGTAAATTCAACAGAAAATGTGGAAGTGAAATGGATTTTGAGACTGGGAGCACACAGAGGATTAGGTTTAAATGATAGCATTCCCCTGAAACCAGCCCTAAAGTCTAGAAAACTGAAATAGCTCTTATACGTAGTAGCTAGATTTTAGTGTACATAGCCACGGATTCACTTCAGAAGCTCGAATTACTAAAATCTCGAACTACAAATAACCGAAACCAAAAGATCGAGTTTCGTAAACTCGAACGTCTGAAGCAAAACCAACAAATAAAAAAAAACACAAACCTCGCTTTTGCAGGGGGGCTTCGACCCCCTGCACCCCCCATGTGGGGGGCTGTGCCCCCCACACCCCTCTACTTAAATATACCAGCTCCAAGATCGCGCTACAGAGGAGAGATGAGAAATCTCCCGTCTTGCGCTGTATGCGGAAGCGCGAAACGGGAGATTTCTCATTTCCTGTCAACACCGCAAAACAAATAAAACATTACGTACACACAGAGCGTACAACAATACTTGCTTCTCTGTGCACGTAACATATTAAGCTAATTAAACTCTTATTTCTGAACACTTCACATTTTCGATTTACTGAAATCTCGATCATATGGTCTCGACCATATGAAATTCGAGATTTCAGTCATTTGATTATGTGAAGTGTTTCCCATAGCCACATAAGCACACTCTATCACTTTAAAAATCTACCTCTGCTGTTATGTGCAGTTAAGATAATTAATTAGTCCTTATACAAGATTGGTTGATTTGGATATGTGTAATATATTTAAATGTGGTTAGTTTTTGTATGAAATGTCTGATGAAGCAATTGTTACCATTGCAAAAGCACTCACCTTCATGTATTAAACAACAAGATTTTATTTTGTCGTGGTTTTCTCAGTTATTCCAGCTGCCTTCTATATTGGGCAAGTTTTTTGGATACTTTCTACTTCTGGGTTTGTTTGGGTCGTTCTTATTAGCTTCTTTCAGAAATGATGAATGGAAGTCATAAGGCTCTCTGTACAATCAGTAGTTTGAAAAGCAGTGTCTCTAAGATAGAGAACGTAAGCATCACATACCAGGTTTGCCAGTAGTTCATGTTTAAAGTGAGAATGTTAATTTGCTTACATGCAAAACAGTTTCACAGTGTTCTACCCCATGGTGTTTGTTTGTGTCTTTCGGCTTTTCCCGGTTAGGGGTTGCCACAGCGGAACTCCGATCCACTAATGATTGGTAGTGGATTTTTACATACCGGGTTACCAGCCCTGACGCACAACCTTCAACGAAGGCACGCCCCATTCACGTATGCCTCCACACAGAAGATGCTTTAGCTGAGAATCAAACGGGACAACGTCTTGCTATGAGGCAAGTGACTGGAATCGTATAGTTGCTTTGTTTCAGAGGAAACAGTGAGTAGTTATTTACAAAAAATAAGGATCAAACTACTATTATTTTTAGTTATTTGTTTTTAAGCAATTCTCTCCCTATTTCATGAGCAGAGAGCGGAATCTTTTTCCTCAAAAAATACATATTTTTTAATAGAACGTATTGAACCCTCTATTCTCTTTAAACACTTAGTATATGTTTCAAACTCCATACTACAACTGATAAGCATTAAAAAGAAATGGTCATGTCATTAATATGAAACCAAGTTAGCAGAAAGCTTTGCAGCGTCTCGTTACATGATTTACCAGTGAGAGACCGATGAATAATTTTCATATACAAGAGTGCTATGGTAATAAGTAATAGTATTCAGAGTATTTTCATTTCAGCTGGTTGATGCAGGAATATTTATCTAAGCCTCTCTCTGTGTTAGCAAATGTTATCCATTTTTGATAATGGAGTGAAGCATTTAGATTCTTGTTAATTTTTCAATAATTGACTTTTGTAGCTCATGTAGTTTACTGTTGAAAAGCTTACGACTACTCACTTCCTGTATGACAGAAATAAATTACTTGCATTAAATGCACCATCTATCAGTTAAAACCAAGAAATGGTTACATACAAATTGCAGAAACAATAATTCTTAATTTCTATATAAACTACTGGTTTGACTTGTATTTCAGGTGGAAACACAGTGCAATTAATTGTGTTTCATTGTAATGTGCTGCTTTGTACTCTTCAACCCACATAATTCATATATGTGTGATATATATATATATATATATATATTCAGGTTTGCCACCTTTTCAGATTTCCAGAGTGGGATGTGGCCAAAGTAGTGCATAAACTGTACTGTTAGCGCAGTAATCCATAGAGTTCAAGACCCTTAGTGGTGCATTTTAAATCTTTTTTTTTTCTAACCTTTGGATCCAGTGATGATCTGAACAAAAGTTATAATTAAGGAAAGAAATGCAGCCCATAAGGTTTAATGTTCAAAGCTGTCAGACAGTAGATGTCCTTCATGGATGCATCTGCAGTCATAACAAATGGGTTGTCCTGTCGTCAGGCAGCCCTTCGGTCGGCCGGATTCCAAAGTCTGGGTCCGGCTTCGGCTGATGTCGCACTTCACCAGACGTCATCTCTGCTGGTCTTTGGGTATAAAGGCATCAGCCGACGCCATTTTCCCCAGTCTTTCTTGCCGCGTGGCCAAGCAGAAGCTGTTCGCAAGTGCCGGTCGGTCAGATCCAGAGATTACTACTACCGAATACTACTTGAAGACTTCTAAAAGCTAAGTACCCGTTGGGGACTCTTTCTTGCCTCAGCCGATGTCAGAAAAAGTCAATAACTGTTTAACTTGTGGGAAACAAATACCTCATAAAGATTTCCACTCTTACTGTCTGCCTTGCTTAGGCCCAGACCACGATGTAGCAGCCTGTTCGGCCTGTGCTTCCTTCAACCGTCGGTCGGAGTTTGCTGAACAGTTTTTCGGCTCAGATTTTGCATACATTATGCCGTCGGATCCTCCGACTACCCAAATTGTTAAAAAACGCAAAGAAAAAGACCGACACTCGCGGTCCGCGGTTTCGGCCGAAACCACGGTTAAGCAAGCCACGAGTGTCTCGGTTTCGGCCGAAACCGAGAAAACTGGTCAATCTTCAGCCGAATCCATGACTACTACTGAGGCTCCTGCTACCTTACCTGAATCGGCCTCAGAAATTTTGCCTACAACTGTGGTTTCTAGTGATTTATCAGACACCATCCCTTTGGATGTCTCTACCCCAGCACGTGGTGCTGCTAGACCCCCTGCAGCCATGTCTATCAAGGCCTTTGCCAGGGCTAAAGCAGCCAAATCTGCTAAATCAGTGCCTGTTAAACCCCCCTCACACAGGCCCACTTCTAGTTCACAAATGCTTACTCTGGCAGAAGATTTAATATCGTTGATTAGGGGATCCCAATCTCACCCAGACAGGGCCTCTCAGCCCCCAGAAAAGAGACCTAGAGCAGAGCCCCCCGAGCCAGTGTCCTCTGATGATTCTGCGGATGACTCAGACATTACAGACCAGCCAGAGGATCCTTTTTCTACTTATGAAGACTCCGATGCTGAAGAATCCATTCCAGCTGCCTCTCCACCAGAGGAATTTTCCTTTGGGAAACCTTACATGCCATGAGAGAACAATTCCAATGGCAGGGACAAGATTTCTCAGATTCAAGAAAAAGGCTTAGGACTTTTCTGCACTTACCACAACATAGGCCCTTATCTATACCTCCTGTTCTGCCTGTTGTGGATGATGCATTTAATGATGTCTGCACTGCTCCTGATTCTTTACCTCCAGCCCCTGCCAAACCAGATAGATTTTACAGGGTGCCAGACACTCATCACCACCTATACAAGGCCCCACTTGCAGACCCCGAAACTATTTCCCAGGGGCCTAAGGCAGTAGCCTCGACCACAGCTAAAAACCCTATTCCTTCTGAAAGGGAATCCAGGTCCTTAGAGATGGGAAAAAAGTTTACACCTCTGCTACTCCCTCAGCTAGAGCTTTAAACTGTCAGTTTCACATGATCCAATACCAAGAGTTTATGCTTGATCAGTTAACTAAAAAACTGTCCTCTGATGAATCTTTAGATAAGAAATATGTATTAGAAATGGTGAATAACATCCAACAGGTTAGTAACCATTCCTTAAAATGTGGCTATGATGCACTGGAGGCTTCATTTAGATCAGCCATGACTGGCACAGTGATAAGAAGGCATGCATGGTTGAAAGAACAGGTCTTACCGGATCATGTTAAAGCAAAGCTATTAGATGCTCCTATGGATAAGGCCAGTCTATTTGGCACACCTGCCCAGCAGGTAATGAAGAAAATGGAAGAAAAGGCAAAATCTGTACAAACAGTTAAAGATTTCTTACAGGTTCAGCCCCCAAGGTTTAGCAGGAACTGGCCTGCCAAAAATTGGTCCTTTCCTGACTCCACAAGATCCCAAAGGGGCAGGAATAGACGCTCTAGAGGCAGAAATCAATCCAGAGGAGGTGCCTACAGAGGACGACAGTGGCAAGGCAATAACCGAGGCACAGACACAACCACTGCCACTGCAACAGGACAATCACAGTGACTTGGCTCTAACTCCGCCTACCAGGGAGCAAATAGCAGCACCATTAGGTGGAAAGTTAACCTTATTTTCGAAAAATTGGCACTATATCACAAAAGACAAGTGGATTTTGCAAACCATAGACCAAGGCTACCGCTTCCACTTCCACACCTTACCAGTAAAAAGAGGAATGCCAAACCTGCCTCCAAATCAAAAAATAGAAGCTCTGCAGCAGATAACGGAATTAACAAAGATGAGAGCTGTGGAAAGAGTACCAATAACAGAACAGGGCAAAGGATTCTACTCCAGACTCTTCCTAGTACCAAGAAAAGAGAAAAGTTGGAGACCTATTCTCGACCTGTCCATCTTAAACACATACATCATTGTCCCAAAATTCAAAATGCTGACCCTACAGCAACTTCTTCCCATGCTGGGCAAGGAGTGTTGGCTGGTAACTCTAGATCTCAAGGAGGCATACCTGCACGTCCCCATTCGACCAAATTGCAGAAGATACCTCAGATTTCTTGCAGGATCAGAGCATTATCAATTCTCAGCATTGCCCTTTGGCTTATCTACTGCGCCCAGAGTATTCACAAAATGCCTGGCATCAGTAATCGCTCACTGCAGAGTACAGGGAATCCAAATTTATCCATACCTGGACGACTGCCTGTTACAAGCGGACAACAAAAGCAAGCTGACAACAGATTTACAAAGGGTCATTTACTTGCTACAAGCCCTGGGATACTCAGTCAATTTACAAAAGTCAAGGCTGATACCATCCCAAACAAGAACATTCTTGGGCGCGGAATTGGACACAGTAAAACAAATATTCCTAACTGCAGAAAAACAAAAAGAGCTCCCTCTTTACTTCTTGGCATTAACAAAGCAGAACAAACTAACAGCAAGAAAAGTTCTGCAGGCCTTGGGCTTCATGGCATCATGCATAATCTTGGTCCCACATGCCAGACTACATATGAGAAAGCTACAGTGGTACCTAAAGAATTTATGGTCTCAACACAGGCACAGCTTAGAAACAGAAATACCACTAATCCCATGCCTAAAACAGGAGTTCCTATGGTGGGCTCAAACATGCCAGTCAAACCCAGGCTTACCCTTCCACAACTTTCGAGCAAGCCAAACCATCACAACGGACGCCTCAGACCTAGGATGGGGGGCGCACATGCTGGACAAATGCGTACAAGGATTGTGGACTCAGGACCAACTGCACCTGCACATAAACCAAAAAGAAATGCTGGCAGTAAAACTGGCAATCCAAAAATTCAGACCATTCCTCAAAGAAGGCCATTTGATGATAAGGACAGACAACACCACGGTCATGTGGTACATCAACAAACAGGGAGGCACTCATTCATACCCCCTATGCAGAATGACTTTGGACCTTTGGAATCTGGCTCTCAGCTACAACATCCAGTTACAGGCAATATTTGTACCGGAAAAGAGAACACCCTAGCAGACATGTTAAGCAGAACCACCTCGGATGCTCACGAATGGATGCTACACCCGGACATCTTCAAGGCCATCACAAAGAAATGGGGAATGCCACAAATAGATCTATTCGCTTCCCACTCAATCACCAGCTCAAAAATTCTGCACAAGGACATTCCACCCACTTGCATGGAAGGTGGACTCTCTATCCTTCAGCTGGAAAGGCCTGACAGCATATGCATTTCCACCTCTTCCCTTGATGCACAAGGTACTACTGAAAATCAAAGAGGAACGTCCAAGGATAATCCTGATAGCTCCGAACTGGCCAAGACAACACTGGTACCCATTGCTGAGGAGCATGTCTCGGGAGAAAATGTGGTCAATACCCTGATGCCTTTGATGTTAACTCAGAACAACTACAACATCATGCATCCAACCTTAAAACCCTGCAACTGACTGCCTGGAACATCACATAGCAGCAACTAACCCAGATCTTTCCCAAAGGGTTAAAGACATTATCCTTGAAGCCCGCAGACCTTCAACAAGAAGGAACTATGCAGGAAAATGGAAAAGGTTTGTCATTTGGAGTACTGAAAGAGGAAAAGATGTGTCGAACATAGATATTGCTAACATTCTGGAGTACTTGGCAGAGCTTCTACATACAGGCCTGTCCTATTCCTCCATCAAGATACATGCATCAGCTATTTCAGCAGAATACAGCTTTGATCCACCTGTCTTTTCACATCCTCTACTCAGGCAGTTCCTCAGAGGGATCAAGAATGTAAAACCTCCTAGAAAACCACCATTACCAGCATGGGACTTGAACTTTGTGCTAGAAAAGTTGACACTCCCTCCGTTTGAACCAGCAGCAACAGCAGATCTACAACACCTGTCATGGAAAACTGCTTTCCTACTGGCAATTACCTCAGCAAGGAGGGTTTCGGAACTACAGGCCTTAATGGCAGTGCAACCCTTCCTAATCTTCCATCAAGATAGGGTGTCCATGAGAACTAATCCTACATTTATGCCTAAGGTGGTATCCAGAGTGTCTTTAAACCAGGCAATCCACCTACCTACCTTCTTTCCCAATCCACAAAACAGAGGGAAAGAATGCTGCATACCTTGGATGTACATAGACAGTTACGCTACTACCTGGACAGAACCAAAAGTAACAGAAAAACTGACCAGCTTTTTGTAGCCAATGCAACAGGAAGGGAAGGAAAAGCAATTTCCAAACAGACAATCTCCAAATGGATAGGAAATTGCATAAGATTCTGTTACTCCTACCATGGAAAACCAATTCCACAGAACATAAGGCCTCACTCTACAAGGGCTACAGCCACTACCACAGCTTTCTTACGAGGAGTGGCAACCAAGGACATTATTGAGGCGGCTACTTGGACCTCCGTGCATACATTTGCCAAGCATTATAATTTACCTCTATATGCTAGATCCCGAGCAGGGTTTGCCACTGCTGTACTGCAAGGGATCCTAACCACACCATAATTTTTCTTCCTCCTCCCCTAGTTTGGCTATGGTATTCTACCCATTTGTTATGACTGCAGATGCATCCATGAAGGACATAGTACAGTTTTGTACCTACCATAAATGTAGATGTCCGAACTGGATAGCATCTGCAGTCAGGATTACCCTCCCTCCTTCCCCTCTGTGGTACTCCTAGGGTATTTACCCTCCTAATAGCTAGTTGGGGGGGGGGAGTCTCTTATGGTGTATTTGTTTGTATATATGTACATACATGCTTATTTTTGTGTTTGCCTTCTACTTTTTGGAAACATTGGCATTTCTCCAAAATTTAGCCTTCCAAGAGGGCAACTGGCATCTGGGGCAAGAAACACTGAGGAAAATGGCGTCGGCTGATGCCTTTATACCCGAAGACCAGCAGAGATGACGTCGGGTGAAGTGCGACATCAGCGGCCGGACCCAGACTTTGGAATCCGGCCGACCGAAGGGCTGCCTGACGACAGGACAACCCATTTGTTATGACTGCAGATGCTATCCAGTTCGGACATCTACATTTATGGTAGGTACAAAACTGTACTTTTCCAAGAAACCGAGAAAGCAAACACTCGAGAGGATATATCGTATCTGGGAGCAATTTAAAAAAAAATGAGCAAGATATATTATGTAGTAGCTAGTAATGCTGCCTCAGACGTAATAAGTACAGATTTGTGCTGGCTGAAATGTAACCCCTTTATTTATAAATACTTCAAATAAAGATGCACATTGAGAAGTTTATACTGGGCATTAAGAGCATGAAGCACAAGCAGTCTGAACCATTTAATCTGTTGTGAATGTTTGTGCATAAAATGTTGGCAGAGCAATCCTGCTGCAAAAGTTTGAAAATGAAGCACATTTGTTACGTAGCTTCCCCACTCCAACTTATTTATGTAGAAGGACTGCTTTGTTAATACAAAGCTGGAGAGACATTGTGAGAGAGAATGACTGCATGTGCGTGTGTGTGTTTGTTTCTGTTGGGGATCTTGTCCTAGCATAGCCTGTTTTCTTCCAGCAACCTAAGCTACAGTCATCGGCTGGGGAATGGGAGGAGCTGTTTCAGTTTCAGAATATCTGGACAGATCTTTTTCATATTTGAAAGTAGACTGTAAAAAAAGACAAGAATGCAGTTGCAGGTATATTTCAGCACATAAACAGATGGATATCAGATATCATAAAAGGAACATTTAACATCAAAAACATTCATTTTTCACATAATAAAAAGGTGACCAAAGAATAGCATGCGTGTGAGGAAAGAGTTTACTAAAGACAATTTTAGTTTGCTAATTAGCTTCAGGCAACTTAGGGACTAAAACCACCTTGGGTGGAAAGGGACAACTTAAGTACATGCGTACACTAATGTTCAATTGTTTCATCTCACCCCAGTATATACAGTAATGTTCACTCATTTGGTCACACCCAGGACAGTTACATGAAGTCACACCAACAGATAAGCTGTGTAACCCATCAAGGTACTGGATGTGTACTATGCAAATGGACTGGCTTTGTTTAAGAACTCCAGGTCTTTTGGATTTCCAATAGCATGACAGGAATGGACTCCATTCCTAAGTCAAAGTAAGATTAAAGTTTGTGAGATTAGTATTGTTTCAAACTTTGATGTTAGCCAAAAGTGCTGATGTTCATCATGTTTCACTGCTGCAGTCATTACACTTGGAGTTATCCTGCTGGCAGGCGATCCACAGTTGGCCCGAGTTCCAAAGTCTTGGTCCGGCGTCAGTTGCTGTCGCCTCTTCCCTGACGTCAGTGCGCCAGGGGTATAAAAGTTGCAACCAAAGCCATTTTCTTAAGTCTTTCTTGCCACGCGGTGCCCGAAGCAAAAGCAGTTCGCAAGTGCCGGTCAGCCGACTACTGAGATTTTCAAAGTTGAATTTCAGAACCGAAGTCTTCAATAAAGCTAAGTACCCCGTTGGGGAAACTTTTTCTTGCTCCAGACCGATGTCAGTAAAAGTTAATAATTGTATTTCTTGTGGGAAGCAAATACCTCATAAGGGCTTTCACTCTTACTGCATTCCTTGCCTAGGCCCTGATCACGACGTTATTAGTTGTCGGTTTTGTGCTAGATTCAATAAACGCACTATTAAACGTCTGTTTGATTTTGCTTTACATTATTTTGGATGAACAACTGAAAGTAGCGAAATGGATCCACAAAATCTTAAAATAGTAAGCAGCAACAACCAAAACGCTAGCTGCTTATTCCCACAGAACAAAATTCAGCTGGTAGAAATCACTGCAAAGCGTAAAAGCAAGTATATTTAATGAGGTTAAGTGCTTTCACTCGCAACGCGAGCTTCTTCAGAACACCATTTTGACAATAACATTCCTTTAAATACTCAAATTGGCGCCAAAACGGCGCAAACAAACAGGAAGTACAAAAATTAGAAAATACAATATTTAAGTACATATCTATTAAAACTTTATAAAAACATATGTGAATAATCATGGTGTTAACCATGTATTTAAATTTGCTATTTTGGAGGTTGTCAGGAAGAACCCTAGAGGAGGTGATTTAAAAAACTATTTGGCTTACAGAGAGCTTTGGTGGCAGCTATACACTGATGCTTTAACCCCACCAGGGATTAATGACAGTATTTCAATTAAACCTGCACTTTTGTTGGATAAGTGACTCTGTGAGCAGTCTACTTGTATATGAATGTTCATTCATTTTATATTTTATATTTGATTATTCACATATGTTTTTATAAAGTTTTAATAGATATGTACTTAAATATTGTATTTTCTAATTTGTGTACTTCCTGTTTGTTTGCGCCGTTTTGGCGCCAATTTGAGTATTTAAAGGAATGTTATTGTCAAAATGGTGTTCTGAAGAAGCTCGCGTTGCGAGTGAAAGCGCTTAACCTCATTAAATATACTTGCTTTTACGCTTTGCAGTGATTTCTACCAGCTGAATTTTGTTCTGTGGGAATAAGCAGCTAGCGTTTTGGTTGTTGCTGCTTACTATTTTAAGATTATTTTGGATGAAGATTTAATTATATAATGCCGTCAGAACAACCGACGACCGGAATGTATAAAAAACACAAAGACAAAGAAAAAGACAGGCATCCGAAGTCCAAAACTGACAAAGCCTCTTCTAGGCCAGTTGCCAGTTCGCCGGTGCTCAGTGAGGTGCTTTCGCAGCCCCTGACACCTGCTACCTCAGAGCCACAGGCCGTAACCGACAGCCACGTGGAGGCCCCAAGGCCTGTGGAAACTCAAGGTATTGTGCCTACGGAAACTATACCCTCAGATGGGTCTGGAGCCACTGAGCAGGCACCAGCTTCTGAGGGTGTCTTCAGACCTTCACAGCTTACAATTAAGGCTACTACAGCAGCAAAGGCAAAGTCAAAAACACCATTAAAGATAAGGAAACAAGTGCAGCACTCTCCGGAACAGTCATCCATGCCAAAGAAACAGATGCTTAAAATGGCCGAAGACCTTATTACTTTAATCAGGGGCTCCCATCCCCCTCCTGACAAAAGGCCTAGGCAAGACACTGATTATGATACCTCTGATCAGGTTTCCATTTCCTCTGATTCTTCTTCTGATCAGGGCTATTCTCTCCCTCCCTATGAGGACTCTGATGCTGAAGAGTCCATTCCTTCAGCTTCACTGCCTGAGGATTATTCTTTTGGGGAAACCCTGCACACCATGAGGGAGCATTTCCATTGGGAGAGCCAGGATTACTCAGAATCCAAGAAAAGGCTCAGAGATTTCCTTTTATTGCCTCAGCACAGGCCCCTGGCTATCCCCCCTGTGCTTGATATTGTAGATGATGTTTTTTCTGAATCCAGTCTGTCTCCAGATTCTTTACCCCCAGCACCAGTAAAGCCAGACAGGTACTACAGGGTCTCTGACTCACATAAATTTCTTTACAAAACCCCCGCTGCAGACCCAGAAACAATTTCTCAGGGTCCTAAAGGGGTTAAAGCTTCCACTGCCAAAAATCCTGTCCCCTCAGATAGGGATTCCAGAGCTCTGGACAGATGGGGGAAAAAAGTTTACACTTCTGCTGCTTTAGCTGTAAGAGCTTTAAACTGTCAGTTTCACATGCTTAAATATCAGCAGTATCTCATGTCATTGTTAAAGCAGAAAATGGTTACAAATATAGAAAGTCCTGACAGTAAAGAAATGCAGGATTTATTGCATGCAGTTAAACAAGTGGGAAAGCATACTCTGCAATGTGGTTTTGATTCATTAGAGGCTTCTTGTAGAGCCGCAGTTACAGGCTCAGTTATTCGAAGACATGCTTGGTTGAAAGAACAAAGTTTACCTGACCACGTTAAAGTAAAATTATTGGATGCTCCACTACAGCATGATACTTTGTTTGGTGTTAAGCCAGAAAAGGTGTTAAAGAAATGGAGGATAAAGCAGAGTCAATGCAAATGGTGAAAGATTTCTTACAGGTTCAACCACCTAGATTTAGCAGAAACTGGCCTTCAAAAAATTGGTCCTTTCCAGTGTCAGACAGGCCACAAAGAGGCAGATACAGATGCCCAAGAGGCAGATCTCAGCCCCAAGGCTCCTACAGACCTAAACAATGGGGTGCTTCTGCCCCCAAAGGAGGAGAAGACAAATCACAACCTTATAGGAAACAGTCACAATGACTTCCCTCTGCAAATGCCAAGCTCTTACCAGTTAACAGCACCCCTAGGGGGAAAGCTAGCACTTTTCTCAAAAAATTGGCACATGATCACCCAAGACCAGTGGGTGCTGAATATAGTTTCTCAGGGGTACAGGTTCCACTTCCACATGTATCCAAAACTAAAAGGTATGCCAAACCTGCCACAAAACCAATGGGCAGAGGCACAAAAACAGATTGTTGCTCTTATGGATATGGGAGCAATTCAAAAAGTTCCACAAGAAGAACAGGGACAAGGATTTTACTCAAGACTTTTCTTAGTACCCAGAAAAGACAAAGCCTGGAGACCAATACTGGACCTGTCAATCCTAAACACTTTCCTGGATGTTCCAAAATTCAAAATGTTAACACTACAACAACTACTTCCCATGCTGGGCAAGGAGGCTTGGCTAGTTAATTTGGATCTCAAGGAGGCATACCTGCACATCCCAGTCAGACAATCGTGCAGAAGATACCTCAGATTTATAGCAGGCTCAATGCATTACCAATTCTCTGCACTTCCCTTTGGCTTATCTACTGCGCCCAGGGTCTTCACAAAATGCCTGGCACCAGTAATTGCATTTTGCAGACAAAAAGGAATTCAAATATATCCCCACTTAGACGACTGCCTTATTTAAGCAGAGAGCAAGGACATTCTTCTAAAGCACCTGGTGTTTGTAAAAAGATTGCTAATTTGCCTAGGGTACACAGAAAACGAAAAGAAATCAAAATTAGTGCCCTCTCAAGAGATAATATTCCTGGGTGCAAGCTTAAATACAACTGTCCAGATGGCTTATCTCACGCCAGACAAACAAAGGCAACTGACTCATTACTTTCAAATGATGGCTACAAAGACCCAGCTCCCTGCAAGAAAAATTCTGCAGGCCCTTGGTTTCATGGCATCCTGCATTCTACTAATTCCATATGCAAAACTGCATATGAGGAAACTACAATGGTCTCTAAAAAGTGTTTGGACTCAGCATTGTCACAGCCTAGAGACAATTATAATCTTGATCCCCTGCCTACAACAGGAGTTTCGATGGTGGTCCCAGGCCTGACAGCATTTCACCTTACCTACATCCAGGCAGACAATAACAACGGATGCATCGGATTATGCCTGGGGAGCACATATGGCAGGAAAATGTATTCAGGGCATGTGGCCCAAGGAACAAATGCATTTTCACATCAACCAAAAAGAGATGCTAGCTGTACAGAATGCCCTGACAGCCTTCAAGGGCCTAATACATCCAGGACAACTATTAATAAAGACGGGCAATACCACAGTTATGTGGTACATAAGCAAGGGGGCACACATTCCTACCCCCTATGCAGACAAGCTATGACTTTGTGGAACACAGCACTGACCTACCAGGTACATCTGCAAGCACAATTCCTGCCAGGAGCAAAAAATACACTGGCAGATGAACTAAGCAGAAATCTCATGGATCCTCATGAATGCAAGCTAAATCCACAAGTATTCAACATGATAACAAAGGAATGGGGATGCCCAGACATAGATCTTTTTGCCTCCCCTCACAATTGCCAAATACAAACATTTTGCACAAGGACTTATCACTCTCAAGCATGGAAAGTGGATGCTCTATCATTCAGCTGGAAAAACCTGACTGTCTATGCCTTCCCTCCGATGCCTATCACACTGAGGTGCTTCTAAAAGTCTGACAAGAGAGGCCAGAAATTATCCTGATTGCACCAGACTGGCCACGCCAGCACTGGTACCCAATCCTAAAGGCTTTGTCCCAAGGCCCACCTTGGCCTCTACCTCAAATCCCTCATCTTCTGACAAAGCAAAACAATCAGATTCTGCACAGTCAACTCAGAACCTTAAACCTGGCAGCATGGCAGATAATGTAGCCACTCAGACTGCATCTCTCTCTAAAGCTGTTATGGATGTAATTTTGGAAGCCAGGAGGTCCAGCACTAGGAAATCTTATGCAGAAAAATGGAAGAGATTCTGTGCTTGGAACGAGGCACAAGGGCTCGACCCACTGGTCCCTAATATACCTCAGATTTTGCAATACTTAATTGAGATGTTGGACAAAGACCTATCTTTTTCTTCTATTAAAATCCATGCCTCTGCCATTTCAGCTCATTACAATGAGGATCCTCCTATTTTTTCACATCCTCTACTACGACAGTACCTCAGAGGGGCAAAGAATATAAGCCCCCCTAGGAGAGCACCAGTACCTACTTGGGACCTCAGTTTTGTTTTAGAAAAACTAACATTGCCTCCATTTGAACCAGCCAGCACAGCTCGCCTTAAATTCTTGTCATGGAAAACTGCTCTGCTCCTAGCAATAACTTCAGCAAGAAGAGTCTCAGAGTTACAGGCACTGATGGCTGTGGAATCTTTCCTCATTTTTCATCAGGACAGGGTTTCTCTTAGAACAAACCCAACATCCATACCAAAAGTGGTCTCCAGTGTGGCCTTAAACCAAACCATTCATTTGCCTACTTTCTACCCAAATCCCCAGAATAAAGGGGAAAGACTTCTGTACACTTTGGATATACACAGGCAGCTACAATTTTACTTGGACAAAACAAAAGCTTTCAGAAAGACTGAGCAACTGTTTGTAGCATATGCTGCAGGATCACAAGGAAAGCCTATTACAAAGCAGACAATCTCCAAATGGATAGGACACTGCATCCGCTTCTGTGCCTAAGGGCATTAGGCCTCATTCTACCAGAGCAGCAGCCACTTCAGCAGCTTTCCTCAGAGGACTACCAGCCAAAGACATTTTAGAAGCTGCAACTTGGAGCTCAGTGCACACTTTTGCCAAGCACTACCGCCTACCTCTCTACTCCAAATCCTGAGCAGGCTTTGCCACTGCAGTTCTGCAGGGCTTGTTAGCCTCGCCAAATCCAATCTAGACCCAGCCACCCAACCTCAGCTTTGGGATTCTACCCAAGTGTAATGACTGCAACAGTGAAACACGATGAACATAGTACAGTTGTGTACCTACCATAAATGTAGATGTTCGAGTGTATTCACTGTTGCAGTCCATGTTACCCACCCACCACCCCCCTCTTTGCTGGGACTATTCTGTACTTCTCAACTCTATACAACCTATGTGGTGTATTTGCTTGTAGATGAAGGAAATGTTTATAGTAATATATGTATGGTTGTTTGGCATATTTTTATCTTTTCAGCCTTCCTATCTGGGGGCACCTGACATGTGGGAGAAGAAAAACTGAAGAAAATGGTGTTGGTTGCAACTTTTATACCCCTGGCGCACTGACGTCAGGGGAAGAGGCGACAGCAACTGACGCCAGACCAAGACTTTGGAACTCGGGCCGACTGCGGGTCGCCTGCCAGCAGGATAACCTCAAGTGTAATGACTGCAACAGTGAATACACTCTAACATCTACATTTATGGTAGGTACACAACTGTACTTTTCCAGCATCCACAATTTGCCTGGAATTGACTCATCCTGAAATTTATATGGTGTTACATGCAACGGTAGGGGTATCCTTCTTCTGTGTCCTTCTTCCACATTGCCCTCATTTTTGCCTGCAAATCTTGGTATTTTATTATGACTTTGTAGTTCTGTGTATGTAAGACACTGTAGTCACTGGGTGTAGCATTTTAATGATCAGTGCTACTTTTGCCTTCTTTTTGTGGATCACTATATCTGGTTTTCTCGCATCTATTTCTTGAACTGTTAGTAATGGGTGATCCCATATGATATAAATGTCATCATTATCTATACATCATCATTATCTATAATGTTTTATGGCTCTCGTTTACAATGCTTCTCAGCTACTTCATTATTGTAATGTTTGCACAATCCCAAGTGCAATAGTCTTGCCATGTTATTATGCATTTCAGTATACAGGCTCTGTCAATAGTGTATCACATCTAGCAACACGATACGAGAGAGACTGTTTCCATTTCTGTTTTACAGAACTTGCATTTGCCTAATTCTCCCACATGCTGAATGAATTTTGTAAACCAATGCGTATCTTTTGCTTTAAGTGCACCTCTCCTTAACCATTCCTGTGTCAGTCCCTAATTGACATGAGGTTGTTCCAGGAGCTTTCTGTACTTGCAACTATATTTAGTCCTTTTCCACATTTCTTGCCTTTTCATCTAATCCTTGTCCTTATATTTTTCTTTTGTTTTTTAGCACATTCAGTTGCTGCCTGATTTTTGTCTACTCCTGGTCTGGTTTCCATTCTCACTTGAAACGGATATACTTCTGCTAAACTAAGCAGGGAAGTCATCTTAGATTTGTTCTCTTCATGTTTCAAAAGTTTCATTATGTTGGGATCTGATTGGGTCAACAGATATGCATGAAGATGCAAAAACCAAACGGCTGCAGGTACACTGAGGTGCCCAAAACACACAACAACAGCAAAAGTAAATTAAGGCACCAGAGTTACACACTGGAAATCAGTCACTGTACTTTATTGCAGAAGACAAACGGTAAGCGCTTTCACAACTTAATGTTGCTTCGTCAGACCACATCACTACAACTGATGCTTGGTTAAGTACTAGGACAATTAGTATGACATCACAATTTAAAGAGATATTACTCCACTAAAATAAGAACATATATCAATATCCATAAGAAAAATGCATAAAATATATAGAAAGGTGTGTATTTATACACAATAATATTTAAAAACAATATTTAAAAAATATTAATATTTAAAAAGGGGGGGTGTGTCATCCCTGATGGTTATTAAAATATATATATATATATATATATATATATATATATATGTACATATACACACACATATAACCATAATAGTACAATGAAAAATATATATATATATAAAAAAACTCATGTTTTAGTGTTTAAGGCGCCTGGCCTTAAGGTAAGGAACTAATGAGGTGCAGCCATTCAAACCAGGATATCTATCTTGCTTCTGGTTCCATATGTAAACAACATCGACACTTTTACAATCATAATAATTATTTTTGTTTTTGCCAAGCATGCCATGCCTATTATGTAGGCAAAACAAGAGCTTTAAAGAAAGAATGTTAGAACATATAAGGGACATACGGAACCAGAAGCAATCAAATGCTCTAGCTAATCATGTCCTGAATACAGACAGTAGCCATTGTTTTAAATTTTTAATCTTACAACAAATAGTAAGGACAAACAGAGGTGGTGACGTAGAAAACCACACTGAAGAATTAGAACAACGATGGATCACTAAATTACAAGCAGATAGATATCCTGGTTTGAATGGCTGCACCTCATTAGTTCCTTACCTTAAGGCCAGGCACCTTAAACACTAAAACATGAGTTTTTTATATATATATATATATATATATATTTTTTTTTTCATTGTGCTATTATGGTTATATGTGTGTGTATATGTATATATATATATATATATATATATATATATATATATATATATATTTATTTTAATAACCATCAGGGATGACAACCCCCCTTTTTAAATATTAATATTTTTTATATATTGTTTTTAAATATTATTGTTTTTAAATATTATTGTGTGTAAATACACACCTTTCTATATATTTTATGCATTTTTCTTATGGATATTGATATATGTTCTTATGTTAGTGGAGTAATATCTCTTTAAATTGTGATGTCATACTAATTGTCCTAGTATTTAACTAAGCATCAGTTGTAGTGATGTGGTCTGATGAAGCAACATTAAGTTGTGAAAGCGCTTACCATTTATCTTCTGCAATAAAGTACAGTGACTGATTTCCAGTGTGTAACTTTGGTGCCTTAATTTACTTTTGCAACAGATATGCATGCAGTCCTACAATTGCAGATCTATACATGCAATCAAGTTTTGAGGAGGCCCTCACCTTCTTCAGGATGAGGAATATATATAATCTTGGTATACACTGATTTGTGTATATCATTTGACAAGCGTGAAGCATTTTTCTTGTTTTCCTGTACAACTGGTCCAATACCTTTTGGGGCCAGTCAATCACCTCAGTCTGTAGGTTAAAACAGTAAGAGCAGATTTGTTTATAGTTTAGGCTTTGTTCCTAAATGTCAGAGCTGTTTTCAGTATTAATTTTAGTCTTTTAAAATATTCCTTACTAAGTTTTCGCATTTCTTCATGTTTTATTGTTGATATTTCATTAGTTCCCAAATATTTGTACACTCCCTCCTGCTCAAATTCCTTTGTATGACATTCCTGCTCTGGACTGTTATTTTTTTTTGTGTTGCAGCTTTCCTGCTTTAAATGTTACTTTTGCACATTTATCAAGACCAAAAGATATTCATGTATCACCTGAGAAAGTTTGATCACTTCCAGTTGTGCTTTTAGCTCCTCACCTGATGAATCTGTCTATAAAGTAGATATACATATATATATATATATATGTATATGTGTGTGTGTATATATATATACATATATATATATATATATATATATATATATATATATATATATATATATATATATATATATATAAACTGTTTGAGGATAGTTTCCAGTTTTATATCATCCCCAAAAAGAAAATGAGAAGCCTTTATACTTTGTTGTTTTCTGGGAGCCAAATCTGTTAAGTAGACAGCTGAATGGCTTAAGAGCAATTCAAAAGAGCAACAGTGACTAAGAGTCACCCTGGAATATACCCCTTTGAATTTTTATCCCCTGGATAATAATTTGTCCTTTATCTTGACTTAGCTGCAAAGTGGTTTGCCGCTGTTTCATGGTCACTGTAATGTAATCCATCAGTGTAGGGTGTATCTTATACATCTATAAGCACTCCTTTATGCATAACTGAAGGAGGCTGTAATCTTTCCATGCCATATTTACATTCTTCCCCTTTTTACAATTGTTAATTATGACTTTATTTAACAAGTGATATTTTGTTCCATATGACTTTCTTTTGTTAGCCTTTTGTTCTATTGCCAATATTGAGTTTTCAAGTGACAATAAACTCTGTTAGCATCAATCCCAGTGTATCATTTATACATCATCAGAAGGCAAGTTATTGGTCTGTAGTTTTTAGGATAGTTTGCAGGTTCATGCTTAAGGGGAATGTCATTTTTCCTGTTGTTTAACAGGTTGGTTTCTTTTCGTGCAACACATGTAAGTAGTTCTTAATCGTAGCTAAGTTTTTGTGTAAAGATGTTAATACTTTTAGCTAGAAGTTAGGTACTGCAAATGGGCCTGGGGGGTTTAGATTAGGAGCTTTTCTTAATTTTGTTTTAACTTCTCTAGTTGTTACTTCATCCCATTTCATATTTTGTACATTTGAACTTCTTGCTGTTTTTTTTACTTCTTGTATCCATTCTGCATCTTTATTATTTTCTATAGGATCTTCATAGATATTTCTCCACATTTGTGTGTATTTCTTCTTTTTTTGTTGGTGTTTCTATTCCTTTTGCTTTATTTCCCAATTCTCTTTAAAACTTTTTAGGTCATCAATGAATTGCTTAGCTTGTACTTTCCTTTATATTTATCTAGAATCTTATCTTTGTATCTTATCTTTATTCTGTCTAGAATTTTCCATCTGAGTAAAAATTTAATAATTTGTTTGTGTATATCTGTTTGTTGTGTTTGTTTACATCTGTGTAAAAATCCTTTTATTTGTGTTTTAAACTGTAAAACTGTGACAGTTTGTTGAATTTCTTTTTGGAGCTTTTCTCCCTGGGCCTCAGCTGAAAATGGACATGTATCCAGTCGGGCTATCCCGGTAAACAAATGTAAAATAAATAATAATAAATAATCTGCTTATGTTCTAAGTTTGTCTGCCTGTGCTGATATCTTTAATTTATTATTTGTAATAGTGTACGATAAATCCTGGTCTGTTTTAATACTGTGTGTTTCTTATATCACTTCTGTCTTTGTAAGTGTATTTGTTGATCTGTTCCCTTTACTATATTCTTCTAACAGTGACACTTCATGTCTTAATTGCTTTATAGTTTTCTCTAGTCAGTACTTCCATGATGGCGTTTCATTTCTTCTCTTCCTTTCCCTTATGACTCTGTATTTTTGTGGTAAGACTTTACCTGTTATTAATTTAGCTGCATGGTAATATACCCTATTTACTTCTGTTATATCACACAAATTTCCATTAATAGTCTTTATTACTGTGTTCATTTCTTTTATCAGACTTCTAACATTTTGGGTCTTATTGACTTTCTGTAACATATTTCTTTCATCGCTCTTAATACGTCTGTCCATCTCTATTAAATCAAGCCACCTTTCCCTTAGATAATTTCTCTTCTAAACTGAGGGTACATTCTTTGTTCTCCATTTCCTGCTGGCATTCTACAGAAAGTTCCAGAGCATCTTCCTATGACATATTCTCTTCCTGCATCATCCATTGCTCTTTCATATGGGAACTTACTGGCCTATCACTCCACAACATTGACTACATCAGTTGCCACCATTTTCTGTCTGTTCCCTTGCTGTGCAACTCCAACTGAACTTTTGTACTTGTTTCCCACTGAAGGCACCAGAGCATCTTCATGTTGCATCTGATGAAATGTTTCCTGTTCCAACTCTTTTTCCTTAATTTGGGGACGCACTGTTCCATCATGGTAAGATATTACCAGAGTTTAATTGTTTTACACTAAATCCTTCACTCTGCAGACGATCCATAACTTCCGTTTCTATTTCTTTAGCTTTTCCATTACTAAACCTCTTTTCTACTTTCCTCCTTTGTTTTCATATTGTAAAATGTTCCTTATCCAGATGCCTTTGCCTGTATTTCTCTTCATATATCTTTGGTACTGCTTTTTTATTGATTAGTTTTACTTTCTCCTTTGTATAAATATTGCATCATATTAAATGTTTCTCCTTACTTTGGGGACTTATTGTTCCGTCATGCTGTGACATAATGTGTGTTAGACTTTCTACACTAAATCCTTCAATTAGCAGATGTTTCATAACTTCAGCATCTGTTTGTTTAACTTCTATTTTACTAATCTTCTGTTCTGCGTCCCCTCTTTTTTTTTTTTTTTGTATATTGAAATTTTCCATATCTGGGCACCGTTGTCTGTATTTCTCTTCAAATATCTTTGAACCTGCCTTTTTTGTATTGATTAGTTTATCTTTCTCCTTTGCAAAAATATTTTTCTTTCCCATTTCCATGTTTCTTTTTTATACCGTTTAAAAATTTCTAAGTTTTGTTGTTTATATTTTTGTACTTCCTCAGTTGCTTCTTTTTCCAAACAGCCAAAAGGTTCT
Organism: Protopterus annectens; assembly: GCF_019279795.1. Classification (NCBI taxonomy): domain Eukaryota; kingdom Metazoa; phylum Chordata; order Ceratodontiformes; family Protopteridae; genus Protopterus; species Protopterus annectens. Next base: position 76,459,894 of record NC_056729.1, read on the forward strand.
CGGTTTATATGGTGTTTTTCTTAAATCTGTTGTATTAATGAACACAAATTTACTTTTGAAGCTTTTGACAGTTTTTTCTTGTTCAAATATTTTTTTTCCTCTAATTTCTCTCATTTATTTTGTTTAATATCTTTCATCAGGAAATTCTGGGCTTCCTGCATAATGGTAACAATACATAATTTCTTTCTTATCCTCAATAGTCCAGTCTGTCATCTTTATGGCTCTTTTTTGGCCTGTAGGTTTTTGTTGGACTATTACTTCCTTCTACAACAGGGGGCCATATTCCCTCTGAGCCTGACCTAACCCCATTTTAGGAATGTTTCCGTGTCTTGAGGATTCTACACTGTAATTTTTTCCAGTCTTGGCACCAGTGCACCTACCAGTACTGGGCACTTTTTTATCCTGGGTCTTGTGCACCCAGCTATCTTTTATATTTTTTAACCTACTTCTGTCCATGATATATGTTATATAAAATACAGTCTATATATCAATGTCACCTTGGTGAGCTTTTGTAAAAACAAGGTCCACCTCCTGAAGGTACTTGGCAAGACTTGAGGATGAATTCAGTTCAGCAATATAACTCTCCTTTTGCTTGCTCATTTTATCATCTCTCCATCCAGACTGGCAGTAAGGCAAATGTGATGTCATGTTTGTATCCTATAACATGCAGGGTAGGGCTTGCAATTGCCCAGCATCAAACATTAAAACAAGCATCCATATGTACACTAACATCTCAGTCCCATCTCATTTCCATCCTTCAAGGGTTATCTGCAGCGTAATGTTATAACAACACACCTGTACAACTGCATTAAAAGACAGGTTTAAGGGCATCTACTGACCAGTTTTCAAGGTTGCGTTATGTGAAATAAAATGACAAACAGTGTAGCCTTGATTTCATGTTAGCTTTCATCTCTGTGAAACAAAAGACACTGTAGGACTTGCAAGACCTGTTACACTGAAATGCAATCTCTTTCTAACAACTGTAAATCAGACTACCAGTACAACATAATGTCATGTCACTCTGTCAAACGTCTGTAACTAATTCTACTCTATACATAGAAGTATGGAATTTTTCAAGTAAAATTATTTTAAAACATGAAATCCCAGTGCCAACAAGGGTAAACTAAACAGGTGATAATATTAGTCAGAAATACACTGCCTAGTTAAAGTAAAAAAAATAAATAAACCCTGGATCTAAATGTCACCTGATATTGTCTAGTCTATAGCCATTCTGGATTACTTATTTAAACGTAATTAAATTGCATCCTTGGTTTGGAGACATTACTGCCAGTGTTGTCTTTTTTTGCTGGAAAGTGAAAAAAAATGCCATTTTACTAGTACCTGTAGTCAAATTAAAATAGCACAAGACTTGAGTGAAGAGCAACAACTATAAAAATCCAGCATACAAATGGCATCTATGTTTCTTTGCACACTTTTACCTACTGCTTTACAGTTCTTGTAGCTACAGATCTGATTCTACCAGAATTCTAATCTCCAAACATCCTAAACCAAGTGGAAACACAAGCAGTTCGGTATTCCTGTTATTTCAGCACTTCAAGCTCCTGCTCACAAGCATTCCTCTCAACTTGCAGCCATTGAAAACTGGAGCAAAGGCCCTTGAGAAAAGGAACATCCAGCTAAAATCTGGACATCTAATTATCATAATGCTTGAATACCAAATACCACATAACTCTTCCTGCTTCCAGTAGGAATGTGGGGTTGTACTCAGAAACACATTTAAAAAACAGTGTATGACAAAAATAATGAAAAAATACAAGCACATTATTAGAGACAACTTAAAATCTGTAGGCTTTATGGGAACTATATTAGAAAATTCTACCACATAAGGTAATTTTTGTATAGTATGCATATATGTGTGTGTGTGTGTGTGTGTGTGTGTGTGTGTGTGTGTGTATATATATATATATATATATATATATATATATGTATGTATATATAATTATGTTTATATATACATATATATATATATATATATATATATATATATATATATATATATATATATGGGAACAATTAATGCTGAAATCCTGAAAGATCGAATTTCATATGGCCAAGATCGGAATCCAGACATTGTGAACGGAGATCTGCATACAGCGCTAAATGGGAGATTTCCCTTTTCCTCGCTGTAGTGTGATCTTGGAGTTAGAATATTTAAGTAACAGGGAGTGGGGGGTGCAGGGGGATTTCGCTATTCTGAAACATCAATCATATGGTCTCGATCATATGAAATTCGATGTTTTGGAATTTCGAGATTCTGAAGTGAATCCACATAGATATATGTATGTATGTGTGTGTGTGTGTTTATAGATACATATATATATATATATATATGTATGTATATTTAAAACATATACACACACACACACACACACACACACACACACACACACACACACACACACACACACACACACACACGCACAGACCCACAGCTGGAGCTTGGTCATTTGTTACCCTGGGCAGTTCCCCACATGGTACTCCCCTTAAGTAAGAGTTGAGGACGCCCCCCCTAAAAAAATAAAAGATTTTCTCAAAACAAAAGCAAAATCCACTCTGAGCTGGTAGCTGTGGCAAGGAGCGCCATCTTATCTCTATACATTGCTACAGTTACTGACACTCGAGTTATTAAATACAAGAGCAAATGCAATATATGCATTAATTTAAGAAGCTGCAGTGTCATTTGCATTTAAAATGAAGGTCAGTACTCACTTTGTCCCTGTCAGCAACTGCCAGTCATGACCTCTAACAGCCCCCTTCATACCACCTTAGTTAAGGTTTTGTATGAGAGAGCAGCACCACCTCTTTCTTGCATGGCACTCTACATTGTGAGGTTTGCAGGTGACAACATCACGGTTTCTCTACCTTGCAGATCACTTTGATTTTACTATTGAGACTTGGTTAAATGGGAAGCTTTCAGCTGAGACGCCTGTTACCCAAAGTGTACCAACTTGGCTCTACACCCTGCGCAAACTAAACAAGGTAATAGAACACCACCACCATTCCCTGTTAATCAAAACTTACCAGTGATAGGTTACAGAATAGAGGTTGATGAAGTAAAAGTGAAGGCAGAGTTTATCTTCAGAACTGAATGTAAGAAAACTAAGTCCTCTTTTAAGACAAAACAAGTACGTTCTTTGCAGTCAGTGATGCATTACTGATCCTTGGGTCTTTCTGCCATTCAAAAGCCCATGGCTGGCCCAGTTTCCAGAGCCTTTTCATCATCCCTATTCAGTAGACATCTAGTGGCCAACATTTGGGCATCAGGGCATCTGTTGGTGACATCTTCAGTTATTTGAAGCCATGCAGTCAGTTGCACTTTTACATGTACCAGACTTTCGCAGTTTGTCAGCTGGTTTGTTTTTCTCCAAACAAATTTCAGCTAAGTACCCTTTTGGGGAATTTTTTCTTCTGACTAATGTTCAAAAAAGTAATAACTGCTATAGGTGTGGGAAGCAAATCTTGCTTAAAAATTTTCATTCTTTTTGTCCATTTTGTTCGGCTCATCAGCGTAGTGTTTTCTGTCATCAGTATTGTGCTAGATTTATAGTTAAGACAAGTGTAGGGCTGAAGTCGCTATGGCAGACATGGAGTCCTCAGATTCAGTCCCTGCTACTCCTCTACCTTCCCCTGCTTCTACCACTACTTTACTGAAGATAAAAACTGTGAAAGAATTTTGTCTAAAACTCCAAGATATTAAATAGCATTATACCATGACCCCCCATTAATATTCCAAAACGTGCATGCTGATTGGCCAGCGTGCACGTTGTAAATCGACTTATACTAATGAAAAAAAGTACGGTCGCCCGGACTTTTTCCATTAGTATAAGTCTCTTTTAAAACACTGTCTCGCTATGTTAAGAGTTTAACATAGCGACACAGGTTTTAAAAAAGCAACGGAGATCTCCGTTGCTTTTTTTGAAGCTGTCTCGCTATGTTAAATCCGTTTAACATAGCGAGACAGGTTTAAAAAAAAAAAAGCAACGGAGAAAGCAAGATCTCCGTTGCTTTCTACTGTTTCGATATGTTAAATGGGTTTAACATAGCGAGACAGCTTTAAAATAAGCAACGGACCCGTTGCTTATTTTAAAGCTGTCTCGCAATGTTAAACCCATTTAACATAGCGAAACAGTAAAAAGCAACGGAGATCTTGCTTTCTCCGTTGCTTTTGGCCACAGCTCTGATGTACTGCGTAGGCATGCGCAGTACATCAGGACTGCCACGGATACTAGACAGCTGCGGAAGGGCAGCAAAGAGGCATTATACAATGCCATTATTTAAGAAAGGTAATTATTTCTTTTCTTAAATAATGTCATAGTATAATAGCAATAACCGACTTTTGGGTGTGGGTAATGCGGGATTTACCCACGGTTGTCTTTGTTTGGTCCCTTGGGACCAAACCACACCAACCGTGGGTAAATCCCGCATTACCCACACCCAGGCGTGGGTTATTGGTATAATAACCCATGGCTGGGTGTGGGAAATGCTGTATTTACCCATGGCTGGTTTTGTTTGGTCATGAGGGCGAAACCCGAGTGACCAAACAAAGCCAAGTATGAGTAAATTAGCATTACCCACACCCAGCCTTGGGTTATTGTTATTATACTGTGAAATTATTTAAGAAAAGAGTTACTTACATTTGTTTAAGTAATTTCCTTGTATAATGTCAGCCTGCTGCTCTTTCACGTTTTTCCCCAGTATTCTGGGTCATTCTTGATGTTCTTCACATGCATGTGGGACCTTTATTCCCACGCTTACGCAGTACATCAGCGCTGTGTAAAGGAAGCAGTGGACAAAGGAAGATCTCTGTTTTTTTTTTTTTTTTTGTTTCATTTTTTATTTTTTTTTTTTTAAATGAAATTGGGAGAATTTCAACATAATAGAGAGATGAGACAGAAAAATATAAGGATAATCGGGTACATTTCTCTAGTTTTGCATAACTTACCTGATTATCCTTGTATTTTTCTCTGTCCTGTCTCTCTCATTGTTTTGAAGTCTCCATTTTTTGTAAGTTTATTTATTTTTTATTAAAAAAAAAAAAAAAAAGTTTCCTTAACATTTATTAATAGGAGAAAGTCCAGGGACCAGACTTTTTTCCATTGGTGTATGCTCCACTTACAATGGGCACATTGGTTGGGCTAAGCAATCAGTATGCTCATTTTTTGAATGTTAATGGTCAGTCATTGTATAATATAGCAGTAATCCATGACTGGGTGTGGGTAATGCTGGATTTAGCCACAGTTGGTGTGGTTTGGTCACGAGAGCGAAGCCCGAGTGGCCAAACAAAGACAACCGTGGATAAATTCAGCATTATTCACATCCAGAAGTGGGTTATTGCTATTATACAATGACATTATTTAAGAAAAAAATAATTACTTTTCTTAAATAATGGCATTGTATAATGCCTCCTTGTTGCCCTTCCGCAGCTGTCAGATATTCTGCGGCAGTTCTGATGTACTGCGCATGTGTATGCCTACACAGTACATCAGAGCTGTGGGCAAAAGCAACGGAGAAAGCAAGATCTCCGTTGCTTTTTACAAACTGTTTCCCTATGTTAAATGGGTTTAACATAGCGAGACAGTTTTGAAAAAAGCAATGGAGAAAGCAAGATCTCCGTTTTTTTTACACACTGTCTCGCTATGTTAAAGAAGTTTAACATAATGAGACAGCTTTAAAAAAGCAACGGAGAATCTCTGTTGCTTTTTTTAAAGCTGTCTCGCTATGTTAAACTCCTTTAACTTAGCGAGACAGTGTGAAGCAATGGAGATCTTGCGTTCTCCGTTGCTGTAAAAAAAAAAGAGTTATAGTAATGGAAAAAGTCCGGGCGACCGGACCTTTTCCAATTACTGTAACTCTGATTTACAACGTGCACCCTGACCAACCAGCATGCATGTTTTTGAATATTAATGGGGGTCGTTGTATAATAGAAATCCCTCTAAGCCTTGGCCTCTGCCTTCTAGGTTAGATAAGGGGATACATCTCCTAATCAAAAAGGCCTAGACAGTCAAGGAGATGATAACCTGAACAACACCGTAGACCTGGAGAGTACAAAGATTCTGTCACCCCCAAAGAGAACAGCTGTGACTATGCAAAGCACCCCCCACTTCTCCACCTCCCCATCCAAATAGCAAGAAGGCTGTCTTCCTTTCTAAACCAGTGGAAACTCATCATCTTAGATCAGTGGGTACTAGACATCTAGAGAAAGGTTACTTCATTCAGTTCAGAGAAAGGCCTCCCTTCTTGGGGATACCAAAGCCTCCAAAAGACCAAGAAGCTTTCCTTCCTCCAGTCTTGCAAGAACTGTTACAACAGGGATCTATTCAACCAGTCCCTGCTGGGGAAGAGACAATAGGATTCTACTCCAGGATTTTTCTAGTCTCAAGAAAGGAAGGAATTTGGAGGCCAATTTTAGATGTCTCAGAGTTAGACAAGTTCATATACATTTCCAGAGTCAAAAAGTTGACTCTGGAAAAACTGCTACCCATGATTTTTCCAAGAGCTTAGATGGTTACAGTATTCCTGATGAATGTCTATCTTCATGTGCCTGTAGAAAAATAACAGAGGAGATACCTTTGACTTGTAGCAGCAAATCTGCACAGCCAGTTCTTTGGTTTATTCACTGCACCCAGAGTTTTCACCAAATGCTCCTGTTATAACACATTGCAGAACACTAGGAGTGCACATTTACCCCTATCTGGATGATTGACTTGTCCAGGAAAAAAGACACCCTGGAACTTCAAACAGACTTGCAGGTTACCGTGGATTTATTTCAGATGATAAGAATCACCCTCAATTTCTGCAAATCCCAACTCCATCCCCAGATAAGAATTAATTTTCTGGATGTAATGATAGACTCTGTACAACAGAAAGCCTTCTTATGCAAAGACAGGGTCATCTTCCTGACAGAATACCTACTCAACTTACTGCCAAAGAAGACCATCACAGCAAGGAAATATCTAAGAGCCATGGGGTTCATGGCATCATGCATCCTTATGACCCTCCTGGCAAAATTACACTGGAAGAAACTTCAGTGGTTGCTGAAAAACACATGGGAATAACACTCCCAACCACTGGAAATCCTGCTGCCTCTTCTACCATACTTGAAAATGTAACTTCTTTTGTGGAAAGACAGTATCAAGCTGAATCCAAGTGCAAATTTCTCTCTATCAGAGACAGACAAGACTATAACCAGAGACCGTTCCAAAGTAGCCTGGAGAGCACTTAACGACCCATGAAGGTGCAAGATGTTTGGATCCCAGAGCAAAGAAAACTTCACATAAACCAAAGGAGTTATTGGCAGTTTTTCTAGCGATGAAAGCTTTTCAAAGCAACCTGTCCCCAGGAGCACTGCAAATTTGGACAAGCAACACCATAGTTATGTGGTGCATAAACAAGCATGGGGGAACTCATTTCTACCCCCTTTGAAATTTGGCAGTAACAAATTTGGCTCTCGGTCAGCAAGAAAGCAGAGTTGTGTCACACTTACCATACCTTTAAGCAGGGACATTCTGGACCCCAATGAATGGATGCTAAAAGGGATACCTTCCCAGACCTCACCAATCAATGGATACACCGCGTTATAAACCTTTTTGCCTCTCAGTAGAGCAGACAACTTCAAACAGGCAGACCTATGGAGAGCAGGTGCCTTGGCATTCAAATGGACAGGATTCTTTCTTTATGCCTTCCAAATCTTTGCCCTGATTCCAAGAGTACTGATCCATGAGGTCAGATTGGCTGAGCATGATACTCATCACCCCCTTCTGGCCAGCATCACTGGTTCTGCCTCCTTTTGACCCTGTGTGATGGGAGAGATTACATTCTCCCACAAGTAATAGACCTACTGCTCCAGCTGAAGGGGTCTGTCATTCATCCTCACCTGAGGACCCTGAAACTAACAGCTTGAAGGATTGATTTATGACCCCCAAATACTGCAGCCTATTCTGCAGAAGTGCAGTCAATCTGAGAGAGCCAATAAGAATAAGTACCAAAAAGTCCTACTTATGCAAATGAAAAATATTTTCCCTTTGATGCAAGACAAAAGCATTAACCCTTCACTAACGGACATAAATATAGTGTTAATATACCTGCCAGGACTAGTTCACCTGGGGCTTTCTTATTGCAGTATTAAGGTACATTGTTCAGCTCTCTGTGCTTCCTATACCTGCTCACTCCCATCTGTTTTCACCCCTGCCTCAAGCTTTTCCTTAAAAGGGTCCTATGTCTTAGACCCCGCAAGAGAAACCCTATCCCTACCTGGGATTTATATTAAGTCTTAGAAAAACTTATATCACCACCTTTTGAGCCAGCAACTTCTGCTCCCCTAAAGATGCTCACTTGGAAGACCACCTAATGCATAGCCATCATTTCAGCCAGGTGAGTCTCAGAGTTATAAGCCCTAATGTGCAAGGAACCCTTCACTGCATTCCATAGGGATAGGGTAAGCCTTAGAACTAATTGCTGGAAGTAGTGTTTTAGAGCTCTTCTTGAACCAAGCTTTTCATTTTCCAGTGTTTATCCTTAATCCACAAAATAAAGCACCAACAGATCAAGTATTATCTGGATAGAGCAAAAGTCTCCTAACAGAGCAGACCAGCTACTGCTGACATTTGTATAAATTAAGGAAGGCAGACCTGTCTCCAAACAGACTGTTTCTAAGTGGATAGCCAGCTACATCACCTTCTGTTATGCCCATCATGGTAAGCCAGTAATCCATGTCGGGGCCCACTCCACCAGACACAGTGTAGCCACCACTGCCTTTCTTAAAGGTGTTCCTACACAGGCTACTCTTGAGGCTGTCATATGAACATCTGTGTACACCTTTACAAAACATTACCATTTACCATTACCCCCCAAAACTTTGAAAAAATGTAAGCCAACTACTAAAACCCACCCAAACGGCTACCCCCAAACCAACCACCCCTGACACTAAAGTTCCCATCGAAACACAATTCAACTCCCACTTTGTGAACTCAATTCTATCCTTAGTATTACAGGACAGTTCCTTCCTCACTGTCCCCCCAACACAAATAACACTAATACTAGCTTTACCCTCAAAACAGTTTCCACCACTTCAATCAAAAGCATGCTCTCCAAACTAAAAACCTCATCAACAGCAGCCGACCTACTCCCCAGCTATTTCTTGAAACTCACAGCAGATGCTATTGCTATCCCAGTCTCCACTCTCATAAACAGATCAGTTGTTGAAAACTATGTGCCCAGACTCTGGAAAATATCTTATGTTACACCCATACATAAAGGCGGGACCTCCACTGAACTTAATAACTACAGACCCATTGCTTTACTCTCCCCCTTGGCCAAAATCCTAGAAAAATGCATCCATACCCAGGTGCTAAAATATCTCCTAGACAGCAACATCTTGTTACCTACTCAGCATGGTTTCAGACCTGCCCATAGTACCACTACAGCCCTCCTCTGTTTCACAGACACAGTAAACCGTCTCAAAAACAAAGGCCTGCAGGTGTCAACTCTTTTTTGGCTATGTCCAAAGCATTTGACACAGTCTCGCACCAAATCCTGCTAAACAAACTAAACCAATATCACCTATCAAATTCCACTCTTACCTGGTTCCAAAACTACTTAACTGACAGGTATCAAGCTGTGAAATGGGAAAATTCTCTCTCTCCTCAGCTGCCCATAACTATAGGAGTCCCACAGGGTTCTATCTTAGGACCACTACTGTTCACAATCTTCACAAATTACCTCCATACCGCCACACAACATGCATCTATCATTCAGTATGCAGATGACACTACCTTAATCTGTGCTGCACAAAACATTTCCACTCTCCTGCAAAACAACTCAACTAGCATTCTCTGACATTGAAAACTACCTTCTACTACTAAACTACTAAAACCCCAACTTATCCTCAATCCAAAGAAAACTCAGCTTATGATTATAACCTGTTCTAACAAAAACACTAACAGTCAATTCACTATCTACTTCACAAATGCTACTCCAATTGCTCCAGTGGCACAGGCTAAGCTATTGGGAATAACCATAGACTCTCACCTAAAATTTGATAGTCATCTCAACTTAACTATTAAAAAAGTACATGCCAAACTGGGGTCAGTCTGCCGTATCAAACAATTTCTTACCAACAACACAAGATCAGCCATTGCTCGCTGCCAACTTCTGTCCACCTTACTCTATGCATCTCCCATTCTGACTAATCTCAACAAAACTGAACTAAGCAAAATGGAAGCCTGCTATAACAGAATTTCCCGCTTTGCTGCAAATTGCTCATATAGAACTCATCACTGTACTGCTTTGAGACAGCTCCACTAGCTTGAACTGCCCAACCTCCTAACTTACAATCAGCTGTGCATCTGTCATTCTATATATTACCTCCCCAATAAGTGTCCTGCCCTCAAAAACCTAGTACAACATCACTCAGCCAAAAGGCCTCTTAGATCATCAAGCAAACTACTACTAGAAGTCACCAACAGTTACAATAGCTTTGGAGATGCACTATATAGTAGTTCAGTGGTTAAAAAATGGAACTCTGTCCCCCACTAGCATTCAAAACACATCATCCAAAGCCTCCTTTAAAGACCTCATCAGGCAACATCTCAAGCAAAGTTGGCAGTGCCATGAATGCTCCCCAGGCTAGTGAAAGCAGATAAGGTACACATAGTAAACCTAGAGTACTTGATAGTAGTTTTCAATCTTACTCACAAACACTGGCTAATCTACAATGTATGTATTGTACCTGTGTACTATGTATGTATGTTTTCTACCTATGTTCCAAATTTCAGCTGTACACCACAAATGTATTAATTACCTTTATTTTTAAATTAATATTTTTTTATTCTCTTAATTGTAACTGTTGATGTGCTGCATACCACTGTAAAAACATGTCTTTTGTAATTTGTGTGCATACTGATCATGTCTAAATAACTAAATGTATCTGTAATTTTTCTATGTGGAGCTTTTCTCCCTGGGCCACTGCTGAAAAAGGGCCTTTTTGGCTCAGACACCCCCAGTTAACAAATGTAAAATAAAAAAATAGAAAATAAATTTAGCCAATACCTACAGGGCTAGGGCAGGGTTTGCATCTGCCAAGGGGGTGCTGAAAGGTTCTAAGGCCGACCAAGAAAGGAATGATATGGAGCCATGAAACTTACAAGTTGTTCAGTTTATTCTCCAGAGTTCAGCATATTTGGCACATCATGTTTGAAGTTTCTGTAACCATGCGAAAAAGAAGTCTGGTCACTGAAATACTTGCTTCTCTACTGCAATCACTTCCAAACCATTTGAAAATTACCACCCTTCCAAACTCTTTTAAAGGTTTGGAAACAGGAAATAGTCAGATGGAACAAGATCTGGTGAGTAGGGTGGATGGTCTATTCACTCAAGCCCCAATTTTGTCAAAACATCCATTGTTTTGCCAGCCTTGTGAACAGGTGCATTGCCTTGCACAAAGAAAACTCATTTCCACAGCTTCCCTCTCCTTTTTTCTGTTACTGCTTCTTTTAATCAGCACAGCAAATTACAGTAATATTCTGCATTAACTGTCTGACCCCTTGGAAGATAGTCAGTCGTTACAACACCTTCCTGATCCCAAAACACTGTGGCCATGACCTTTCCTGTTGACTTTTGCGTCATGAACTTCTTTGGCCTTGGTGAACCTGAGTGCCACCATTGCATGGGCTGCTGTTTTGTCTCAGGATCATAGTGGTTTAGCAAAGTTTCATCAACAGTAACTAGTCATTCCAAAAAGTTGGTACCAGTCCGACGAAAATACCTCAAAATCAAATTGGAAGAGTCCACTCGATGTTTTTTCCCGTCCACATTCAAACATTTGGGCACCCACTTGGCTGACAGCTTTTGCATACCCAGCTGCTCATGGATTATAAACCCAGCACATTCCCTGGATATCTGTAGTGTCTCAGCAATTGTTTTAGTTGATATTCACCGGTCTACCAAAATCAGGTCATGGACATGATCAACAGTTTCAGGAATTGACACCATTTGAGGCCTTACAGACCTTACTGCATATTTGGTCACAAAATTTCCATGCTGAAAGTTTTCACACCACTTTTCACAGTTTAGTAAGAAGGGCACTTGTCACTCAATGTTTGCATCATGCATTCATGGATTTCCTTTGGAGTTTTCTTTTGCAGGAATAGAAAATTCATGACAGCTCGGAGTTCCATACTTAAATTCCACACTTTTCACTGACATGGTTCAATCAGTGATCTGAAACAATGTCAAAACATAGCATTACAATTCTGCAAATTGGCACTTTACATTATGAAATAACCCTCTGTTCAGCTACAGAGGCAAAATAATGCTCAGAATTTAGAAAGTTGTTCGGGCTTAGAACTTTTCAGCACCCCTTCAAAGAACATAATAGAGCTGTACAAACTCACACCCTCCTACCCTTCTGTTTGCTGGCCTCTCCTGCCCTCCATTACTGGGGGAAGGAGGGGAGGAAAGCATTTAAGGTGGGTAGTTCTTATTCACCATCATCCCCTACATTTAATTTTAACACATAGGTAAAACCTGTTCATATTTCTGTCCAAAAAGGTCTTTTGACATCTGGAAGGGTTGTACTCTCCTTGGGCATTAGACTGCTGCTTACTGTCTAAAAAGACCTGAAGGTGGAGCTGATGGACACCCCTCATATACACTGATGTCTAAACAGTGACCATTGGATATTTGTCAGCTAGGCATGATCAAAGGACCCTGGATAATGGTCTGGTCATTGGTTTCTGCATGCCAGGAACACCCAAGGATCAATACTGCAACAGTGAACAACTAGAATGTCTACAGTTGTGGTAAGTGTGACACAACTCTGCTTTCTTGCTGACCTCTTTTCAGTCTCTGAGTGCAGCTCCACTCCTGATTTCCCCACATACTGCTATTCCCAGTGCTGTTAGTTTGTACTCTCTGTCATAGCAGCCTGAAGCCAGAAGCATTCTCTGATGCTTACCACTCCAGATTCTAATGATTCTGCCCAGATTATGGCACTGGTACTCCTCAACCTTCAGTCAGTTTCCTTGAGTCACAAAGTTAGTGTAGCAAGCAACCACAGATCTTTTTAATTTTATAATTAAATAGACTTTCTTTTTTTTTTTTTTTGTTCAGAGACATTCTGATTTCAGACCAGTGGCTTATAGTGCTTTCCTAATTCTACTACAGTCCCCTTCCCCCACACATTGACAAAGGTGGCAACCATGTGTATATATTTCCAAAACCAACTCAAATGTAATTTCTTCAGAATTATATACTTAATCAAAGGACCCATCCTGTCTTCTTCTTCAACCCTACACGTGTCTAATCCCCTTGTCGGGTGCTTTGGAAATGCAGTGCATGTCAACCTTGCTTTGATTTGCCTTGAAATGGCTGAAATATTCTTCATTTAAATCACTGTTGCAGTTCTCCTGACTGCTAGGATTTACACTGCAGAAGGCCTGACATCCAGAACTCAGCACACTTCCCCTTCTTGACATGGTTGACACACACTTCTCCAGGATGTCAGGATCAGGACTTCTCCAGTGTAAAACTGGCATCTGCTTTCAACATATCAGATCTTTCTTTATTTAGTTTACAATGTTGGTGTCCATAGCCAGGCATAGGCCAGCCTGCCTTAGAGCTCAGGAGAAATAAGTACATAGGGGAATGCCCTTATCTTCAGGTTTCTGTATTTTCATGGTTAGAATATGTTTAGTTTTAATAGCTTAATGTTGGGCATATGTCAGGGCTAAAAAAAATGTAGATGTTGTTGTGATGGGTAGAGTCTCAAACAAAGATTTTCACAGTTGTCTTTTGTTTAGGCCTAAAGCATGATGTTAAGAACTGTAGAGTCTATACAGGGATCACTCCTAACAGGTAGGCAATGTTCCTTTCAGAAATTCTTGGACAGAAGAAACTTAAAACCTTTGCTGGATTGTGATAAAGTCCTCAGTTTCATCTTTGGCTACTAATATCCCCATAGAAAGAAAACTCATAAGAAGAAGCAGAAAAGGATACAGGTGACATGATTTTAGCATCTAGTGTTTGTTGCAGCTCAAGTATGTAGGTCCTGGTGTGGTGCATTTATAGCCCCTGAACCATACATTTGATTTTCCAGAGACATGTGATAAAACCCCTTTGAAAGCCATCTTTCCAAAGGAACTAAGTACATCCCACCAAGCCAATTACCTAGGTTTGGCTTCCATATCATGCACTCAATCCTAGGCATCTGTTGTGAAAGCAAACATCATGAAATCTGATGGGTAAGATGGACTGTTTACTTCCCTTATCAAGGAAGATATCATTGGACTTGAGGTGGACACTTGGCAACCCCATCCCAAGGCAGATGTCCCCAATGTCCCCCACTAAAAAGACGAAACATAATTGAGTCCCAAAGGCTAGGCTGATCTTTCCCTTTTTACCAACCACAGGCCCTCCATAAACAATGGTCCATTTTTGTTCAGCGGTTACTGCAAGCCTTGCATAGCCTACAGCCAAGTACAGATTCTTCTGTATCTGGAGTACCAGCTGGGAAAAGGATGAGGGAGCACTATCTTGAAAAGGTATAGAAAGAGTCCTCTGACAGTGAGGCGGAGGATATACATTACTTTTCACAGATATCTCCCCTCTTCTTAAGATATGCTATAGACACAGAGTCAGTATTTCCCTTGCATGACCCACAAGGAAAATTTCATTTGGAGTGATTATTGGTGGCATGAAAGAGCACTACAAGTGGAAGGCAGCAAGGGCTGCTGCCTCTGGATCTGTCATCAGGAGGCACTCTTGACTAAAATTGCAACTGCCCCCTGATGACATCAAATCCAAGCTCCCGGATGCTGCTCTAGACAACAAACAGCTGTTTGGCTCAGCAGCTGTTGATCTCTTTAAGGCCCTCCAAACCTATGAGAAGAAACTGCAGGAACTGAGACATATCTTTGTCTCCCCTCTCTTGTGTTAGCTCCTCACAACCCATAACCTGAACTCATCTCCCTCCTGCCACTCCATTCCTCAGTAGAAAGGTAGTGTTTGACTGTGCTAAAACTAAATACTATGATACTTGTTGTTGTAGTACCCTACTCTGTTACTGCTTACTATTCAAATGTGTGCATTATTTATTTATTTTTTAAATCATTGTTCTTAATGTTTTTCTATTCTATGTATGTATTATTCATTGTGGAGCTTTTCTAACCAGGCCTCCATTGAAAAAGGGTACCTTTGACCCAGTGGACCTTCCCAGTAAACAAATGCAAATAAATAAATTAATAATTGCATTTACATGATGAGCTGTGTCTGTATATTTTATCCATCTACAATTGTGTATATAAACTTCTTATGTTAAATAGTACTGCACTTTTTATTGGAATCTTTCTCACCATAAATAATGCTGTACATTAATTCGTGTTACAGTTTTTGTAGTTTTTTTTTTTTTACATAATATAGAGTTGTAAATTCTTGCTGTATTGATTGCACTAATTAATTCTGACATAGCCAGTGTTTATGAATTTGAACTGTACTTAAAATGCCATATTACACTTGTAATATTGATCTCATTACAGCTATGTACATGGACTACATTAAACTCTGCCAGTTTTGATTTGAGCTGTACCATGTGCTGAAGACTTGTGTTTTTTTAGGATTATATAATATCCATTATCTTATTTTTTGTTTACTTAGACTGATTTAATGGTGTATAATGTGATAATTTCTTTTAATTTTTGTATCTTATATTTGAATGCATTGCATGGCAATGATTCTGGATTTGCACTGCTCTGAAATTTAGTTCTGCTATATACTGTTAAAGACTATAAACTCCGTCAGAGTTTTTATGTTTGGACATGTTGCTGGCTATCCACTGTTTTTTGTTTCATGAATTAGGAACTGGTGTATAGTCTTTTTTTTTCTAACACTGCACACCTATTCAGTGGTGTGTCTTTAGCTGTAGATTTTTTATTATATGT
The DNA here is from genome assembly GCF_019279795.1 of Protopterus annectens. NCBI lineage: Eukaryota > Metazoa > Chordata > Ceratodontiformes > Protopteridae > Protopterus > Protopterus annectens. Next base: position 76,475,847 of record NC_056729.1, read on the forward strand.
CTGTTCAAAGGCAGCAAATAGTCTGTTGTCATTTTTACTAATTGTAGAACAGTACATTATGGAAACGTGGTGTTTAATATGCTAAAGAAGCCAACAGGTATATTTAATATGCATATAAAACTACAACACTGGCAACCATGTGCAAACTTGTTAGGAATATGTGCTTTCTAAATATTGCATGTAGCAGAAAAGCATTATGGGATGCAGTATGTAGGCAGTCCATCCCACTGCATTGTTTTATTCCTCTTGCTTTATTTGTTTACAGCTTCTTATCCACATATAAATACAGAGTTTATGAAGATGGTATCTCAGCGTGCTATACAGGCCATTGAATTTAATGCAGTGTCCATTTTTCTTTTGCTTCAAACAGAATCGCCATCAGTGATGCAGGTGAGGAACATTTATTTAACTATGAAACAAGGCCATCATCACAGAGTTTTCCAGAAGCTTACCTTTCTGACCAATCCCATAATGTAAGATTTTGGACATGTGAGTAGCAAACTATGAAGTCTGATTATGGTGCAGACTGGCAGCAGAATCCAAAAGCTTAAAAACTGCTGCAATGTGCAACATAATCTTGTCAAAATCTTCTCCCATGGTTCCCAATAAACTGAGACCACCTTTGCTGTATGAGCAGCAGCTGTCACCACCTGACGACAGTGGTTGCACCTCCATTTGTTTCCTGTCGCTCAGCTAGAAAAGAGCTTGCACACTTCTGAAATATCAGTGGATGTAGAAGCTGCTTTTTTCTTCATGATTTTCTTGCTATTTGTGGTTCAGTATTTATCCTGGCTTATTCTGGCTCACCAAAGTAAGAGCCAGTAAGTGAATCAAATTCCTGTTGGTGAATGTTCTTGACTTCTGCCTTCTGTAGTTAAGCCCCAGTCATGCATCATAAACTGCTGTTCTGTAGCAGAAATATCCTACAGAATTTTGATCTGTTTCACTTTATGGAAAACATGGAAAAAAAAGACAAGTCTACAAAAGAGAAAGCATTCCAGCAAAGCAGGTAGGTCCATTATCGCCTTCACACCTGGAGCTTGTGAACCTCCTTTTAGGAGTATCATAATTTCCTGTCCTGGCACTCACCTTTTCCTCCTCCATTATGTACTATTTACTTCTGGACCTGGACTCTGTTTCAGTCCAACAGTGCAGAGGTATTCAACTTCCAGCCACTTTGGATTCCCAGAGCATTTTTCCTGCCTTACCCTCTTCAGTTTGGCAGTCATCGATGTCCTGTTGTCTGTAAGTGCCCTCCTTTAGTTTGGTTGCTGTTGTTATCTTCTCACCTTCAGACAACTCCAGAAAATGTTTTGCTGTCTCCTGTAGAGTCTCGGGTCAATACTGGTTACAGGCTTTTGACTATCACATCTTCCCATCCCCTACATAGAGCTGTATTTGTGGGCATCCTGTCCTTCACCATTGACACTGTTCCTAGCCTTCAGGTTGTAATTTGTTACAGTTTATGCACACAGACATATCTATATGTCATGGGCCTTACGCAGGTAGCACCCACTTCTTTGTCCAACAATGTCCTTGATACTTGCATGTCAGGTGAGGCCTATATTATAGCAAATTGCTTCAGTGTTTGGGTTGCTTGTACTGATCTTGCAGGTGGGGATCCACTGCTGCATCCACTAGCAGTCCTGATTTGGATTTACTGACATCAGACCTGATGTAATTTTATCAAGCTTTGATCTTCCTGACATTGGGCCAGATGCTGGTCTACTTGTCACTGGTGCAGGTTTTTGCCTACTCGATGGTGGTTTTTTTTTTGTGTTACAGTGTTGCTTCAGGGTTGCAAGATTACATCGAGTACCTCACTTAACAACAGTATCAACAAAACTAGAGCCAGGCTATGCTCAAATAAACATAGAAGTACCCAGTAAATGTAACAGCAAAGTGTTAGGATATGTGCTCCAGTAGCATTGCATTATAGTTCAGAAAGGTAGAATAGCCATGTTTTGTTGAGCATAAGGCATTTTAGATTTTATCAATCCAAGTATTTTCTAGAGGGAAATAAAATATAATTCTGTTTGCACAGTAATAGTTTTCCACAAAAATCTGACAACACAGTACAGCAGCTGTTGTAATAGATCGTAGTTGATATCAAATGTGGTTCTGCACAAGATACAGATTCCTATGAATGTTGGTAGATATTTTTTAAAATACCGAACAGGCATTTTGAGAGTTGAATTATAGCCATTATTTAGATATTATCATTTCAATCATTATGACGTGTTAACATTTTGACAGTCACATAAAAGAGAACAGGTTTTGCTGCTTATGTGATGTGCAGAAAGTCTGACTGACATTTCTGTTAAAATATAAGCTGTTATGTGATTCACTATCACCTTGGCATTGAATACCACAGTACTGTAAACATCTTTGCATCATTTTACTAGCGTGATGTTTTGTTCCCTTCAGTGGATTAAAATTAATTTAATGTCAGTTTTGTTAGTCATTTGTTTTTTGAATGAAAGAACGCTATGTTTGTGTCTGGCTGAGCTGGCCATCCAGTTTGACTGTGAAAACTGTACTGTATATTGCTTTGTCAAATTCTGCACCTAATCTTTGTCAGCTAACGGCTCCCCAGCATGTTTGCTGAGTCTTATGCAATGTGTGGAGTAATCGGAGTGTACATTGAGCTCTTTATTGAGATGCTTCCATGTGAGTCTGCTAACTTGTGTGAACTGAGTGAGTCATTCCTAAAGAAAAGAAAAGAATCAATTATGTTAGTGTTTCAGGTAAAGGTGTGCATGGTCTGTAGAGGAAAATTCCTGTGCCTTTTCTCGCATGTCAATACACTGCGGTTGTCAGAGCAGCAGAGGGTAAATCTGACTCATCTTTGATCACTTTCTTCATCTGTCTCTGCTTTCATAGCCTACAGTGTCATGTTGCTGACATAATGCTGGGAATTGTATGAGGAAGCAGCAGGTGTGTGCTTGGCAGGGCAGAGGGGCAGTACCTTTGTGAGTAAATATTTCCATTAAGATCTATGTGGAAGGCCAAAATATGATTTAAAAACAGAATCATCATCCTTATTATAAGGATGAACACATTGTTTGCAGTATGTGTTTGAGAGTGATAGAGATTAATTTGAATATAGCCCCTCTTTTGCTTCCCCTGCTACCCCTCTTCAGAAAGTGATACAGAGTGGTGATTGTTTTGAGAACATGTCCAATGCATTTTAAACATTTTCTCCTTTCCTACACGGGTAAGCTCTTCTCTTTACTGCATACCTTTACTAGGGGTTGTAGAAGTGTCAGAGTAGTCCTACCCCACTCTTTCATGGAATGTGGTTGTATTGGTATTGATTCATTCTTCCCTCCGTTGATAACCATTGACCCTGAACTAATTTATGAACCTGAAGACAAATACTGTATCCAGGAGGGCAGCACAGTCTGGAGGTTCAGCAAAATGTAATGCTCTTTTTACTTCAGTGGTAAGCAGTAAATATATAGGTTTATAGATAACTGCTAGGCTAACTGCCTGAATAACCTGGTCAGAATCAAACTCTGTACTTTGTGTTTAAGAGGTAAAGACCCTAACCCTTATGCCAAACCCCCAGTATTATTAGATAATTCAGTCTAAAACTTTCTGGCACTGCACAGGAAAACTAGAAATAATTTAACACAGTAAAAGCAGTCACAGAACTGTGAATGAGTTTTTCAAGATACCAACAGATGGCACACTTGTGGCCGAGTACAATTTTAGAAGCATCTCCAGTTACATATCTGTACACGTTGTAATGTCCACTGTGCAAGACACTCTGGTATTCTGCTGTGTTATGCTTGTCTTATTAACTGGGACTTAGTGAAGGCAGTTCCTCCAGCAGCCACACTGTTGTGCACTTAAAATCTCTCATCATTCCTTACATCACCCATTGAGTACTGTGTGGGCTGCACTGACATTGCCAAGCAGAGATTTCTTTGTCAGTGGCATAGTTAAGAGGACAAATGCCAACTAAATGGGAAGAAACTGCAACTAGTTTCTGAATACACTTTCGTATGAATCATTCTCCTAAAACACCTGCATGGTTTCATACTGTGATGGAACTTTTCTTATTTTGGTTTTCACCCAGAGAAAAAAAATTGTTTGCTCAGTGCAGTGAGGCATGCACTGTGTAGGTGGAGATTAGGTAACTGAAATCTGGGCTAATAAAATGTTGTTTGTTAGTAACTTTGACCCTTAACTCCCAGGACTGTTCTGCCAGTCAGACCAATCCAGTATAATTCAGCTCTAACCAAGGAGACCTGCAAGGAGATCATGATCATTAAAAGCTGCTTTTCTGAATTGACCAAAGAGACATGCAAAAATTCATAGGCATCAAAAACTGCAATTAGGGGGGGTGTGGCCAAGATACCAGTCTGATAGCAGCAGAAATCCATAGCTCTGCTTAGATTTTATTATCCTGACAGGAAATATACTTCAGTTTTAGAAAAAGCTAACTAAAAGTATACTAAAAGTTAGATTAACATAGACTATTTATTATTTAATTAATACATACTCGAGAATTTTTTTAATTATTCCTGTCAAGAAGTTTTCTACAGGAGATCTCAAAATGAGCAACTCGAAGAACCCACACCAGGAGAGTGCAGTGAAGAAAGAACTACATCTTATAATAACATCCAAGAACTGTCACTAAAAACATGAGCAACGTGAAGAACCCACACCAGGAGAGTGCAGTGAAGAAAGAACTACATCTTATAACAACAAACATCCAAGAACTGTCACTAAAGCATGAGCAACGTGAAGAACCCACACCAGGAGAGTGCAGTGAAGAAAGAACTACATCTTATAATAACAAACATCCAAGAACTGTCACTAAAACCATGAGCAACGTGAAGAACCCACACCAGGAGAGTGCAGTGAAGAAAGAACTACATCTTATAATAACAAACATCCAAGAACTGTCACTAAAAACATGAGCAACGTGAAGAACCCACACCAGGAGAGTGCAGTGAAGAAAGAACTACATCTTATAATAACAAACATCCAAGAACTGTCACTAAAAACATGAGCAACGTGAAGAACCCACACCAGGAGAGTGCAGTGAAGAAAGAACTACATCTTATAATAACAAACATCCAAGAACTGTCACTAAAAACATGAGCAACGTGAAGAACCCACACCAGGAGAGTGCAGTGAAGAAAGAACTACATCTTATAATAACAAACATCCAAGAACTGTCACTAAAAACATGAGCAATGTGAAGAACCCACACCAGGAGAGTGCAGTGAAGAAAGAACTACATCTTATAATAACAAACATCCAAGAACTGTCACTAAAAACATGAGCAATGTGAAGAACCCACACCAGGAGAGTGCAGTGAAGAAAGAACTACATCTTATAATAACAAACATCCAAGAACTGTCACTAAAAACATGAGCAACGTGAAGAACCCACACCAGGAGAGTGCAGTGAAGAAAGAACTACATCTTATAATAACAAACATCCAAGAACTGTCACTAAAAACATGAGCAACGTGAAGAACCCACACCAGGAGAGTGCAGTGAAGAAAGAACTACATCTTATAATAACAAACATCCAAGAACTGTCACTAAAAACATGAGCAACGTGAAGAACCCACACCAGGAGAGTGCAGTGAAGAAAGAACTACATCTTATAATAACAAACATCCAAGAACTGTCACTAAAAACATGAGCAACTGAAGAACCCACACCAGGAGAGTGCAGTGAAGAAAGAACTACATCTTATAACAACAAACATCCAAGAACTGTCACTAAAAACATGAGCAACGTGAAGAACCCACACCAGGAGAGTGCAGTGAAGAAAGAACTACATCTTATAATAACAAACATCCAAGAACTGTCACTAAAAACATGAGCAACGTGAAGAACCCACACCAGGAGAGTGCAGTGAAGAAAGAACTACATCTTATAATAACAAACATCCAAGAACTGTCACTAAAAACATGAGCAACGTGAAGAACCCACACCAGGAGAGTGCAGTGAAGAAAGAACTGCATCTTATAACAACAAACATCCAAGAACTGTCACTAAAAACATGAGCAACGTGAAGAACCCACACCAGGAGAGTGCAGTGAAGAAAGAACTACATCTTATAATAACAAACATCCAAGAACTGTCACTAAAACATGAGCAACGTGAAGAACCCACACCAGGAGAGTGCAGTGAAGAAAGAACTACATCTTATAATAACAAACATCCAAGAACTGTCACTAAAAACATGAGCAACATGAAGAACCCACACCAGGAGAGTGCAGTGAAGAAAGAACTACATCTTATAATAACAAACATCCAAGAACTGTCACTAAAAATGGACACATTTGAAAACAAAATGGATATTATCAAACAAAAATGCAGTAAACAACTGGAACTTCTAAATGGAATAGTAAAACATAATCTGAACAGATTCTTGCCTTAGAGGAAACAATAACTGACCTAGATACTAGAGTGACAGAAAATAAACATCACAATGAATTTCTTCTGAAAGATATCACCAGGCTGATTGAGAAACTGGAAGACCTTGAAAGTAGATCAGGGAGGAATAACATAAGAATATATGGAATTCCTGAGAAAAGAAGAGGGTACTAACATAACTCATTTCCTCAATACGTGGTTTTCATCAGCACTAAACATGCCTGAATACTTCTCTTTTGGAATTGAGAGGGCTCATTCCTCCCTGGCAAATCCAGCTTCATCTCTGAGTTCATCTAACCCCAGGTCTATAATAGTTAGATTTCTTTCCTCACTAGACAAGGACTTAGTGCTGAAATCAGCTTGGACTAATTCCCCAATCAAGATGGGTGAAAAAGTTATTTGTTTTGACAATGACTACACCTCTGCAGTCATATCCAGAAGAAAGAATTGTGTTCCTCTAATTGTCCTTGAAAAAAGCCAATATTAAAGCTCAAATTCTTTTTCCTACAAGAATTTACCAGAAGGAGTGAAGATCTTTGATTCCCTACAAGAAGCAGTAGAATTTATCCAAAAGAAGAAAATACTGTTGGACATAGAAGAAATGGAACGGTCATCCCAGAGTTTGAAGAGACAGGCAACAAAAAATGGATGGTCTGTGAAGGAAGGAAGGAGCAAACAAAACTAAGAAACTAAAGGACAAATGAATGAATTCCTTCTAATTTTAAATGCTTTGTTTATCATCATCTTTTGGCTGTCTCCGTTAGGGGTCGCCACAGTGGATCATCTGTTTCCATTTCTTTTTGTCCTCTGTATCTTGCTGTGTCACACCAACCACTTGCATGTCCTCTCTCACCACATCCATAAACCTTATCTTAGGCCTTCCTCTTTTCCTGTTACCTGGTAACTTCATCCTTGGCAACTTTTTCCCAATATACTCTGCATTCTTCCTCAGCACATGTCCAAACCAACGTAGTCTGGCTTTGTCTGCAAACCTTCCAGCCTGAGCTGACCCTCTAATATACTTATTCCTAATCATGTCCACCCTCATCAAACCCATTGCAAAGCTTTGTTTTATGAATCATAATATATTTGGTTCAGGAAAGTCTCTATGCTGTAAGGTAATGTGAATCATTTTTATTATTAACTTTCTCTTTTCCTTTCTATATCTACGTCTTCTAATTACATATAGTACTAAGTATTTAAATAACATTCTCTCTCTTTCTCTATCTTCTTTCTTCCTATTAGTGTTTGTTACTAATGTTCCTTTTCTCTCTTTTCCCCATTATAAGTACTTTATGTACTTGTCCCTTATAAATAACTACAAATGATGTGTGTCTTCTAATTCTCCAGTAATAGTTAATTTGACTTAATGCCAAAGTGCATTTTTCTAGTGACTCAGTGGTGGGGTAACAAGGTGTTTCTGATTAGTGTTTTTAACTAGATGTTTTAGACTCTTTGTTTAGATACATTTAAACATTAATACAGTGCATTAATGGTGTTTTATAGATAGCTAAATATAAGTTATACATACTAGGTTCCCTTTTTTAACTGTTGGGTAAATGATTGAAATGTTATAATATGATTTCTGATTTGAGGCAGCTGTTACTTCTAAATAGCTGTTTTTATACAAAAAGGTTCATTTTGTCATGATGAAGTTTTGTGAGCAAATTTGGTGGTCTGTGTCACTGTTCTCATTGTGGAGATTCATGACATGCACTGACAAGGCAGCTTGAGCGTTTTTTTTTTTTTTTACTTTCTGTAAACTCTAAAAGCTTCAATATCTGAATTTCCTGCCGAAAATGCTTTTTTCTTCACTAGAGACAACTTCTGTTGTTCATGAGCCTATTTAGATACTTTTTAACAAGTTTATGAAGCTGCAGCTTCAGGAAACAAGTGATATCATTTGACCTTTTGAACTTGTTAAATGGTTGTACTTAGAATTCTTTTCTGTTGAAATTCTGTTATCCTTCACTAGATACTTTAAATGGTAAATAATTAGTTCTGATAAAAGTGTTTAACTCCTTTGAAAATGCCCATGTTCTCTTATAGATGCATACATTCTGCAGATTCAATGACACTATTAGTAACTAAATGACATCAAGTGAACTAGGAGCTGCATTAGAAAACACATTGCATATATTAACATCAGACTTATGGTATATAACTTAAACCTTTAGTAACTAAATGTGAGGCCCCCTTTTTCTCTCTCTCTTTCCCCTTCCTGATGAAAGACGTCAACATAGCTATTAATACATATGAGTAATATATGTATAATTGCAAAATATAATAGTTATGTTGTAATAAATGTTATATGTATATATATTCAACAGATTACATTAAAAATGTTAAATGACTGATAAAATGGGTTAAATCATCTGATGTTTCTCAAAGTCTTGGAAATATTGACAATCTTCTTAACCTTCAGCTTCTAATATTTATACATACTTTGATCTGATGTGTATTTCTGGCATATCTACATATTGGAGGTGCTATTAGCATATGCGACATATTCATATATCTTCAGATATATTGGACACTCTCATTCTAATGTATATTTCATGGATTCAGATTTCTTTAGTTGCTTTCATAATGCTTTTCCTTTTTGTTTTTATACTATATTCTAAGCAGAGATGGATAATTTGTGTCTTTTGGTATTGGAGACATGATGGATGGTTTAGTTAAGTTTTTAACTAAATCAGAAACTTTGTTTCATGTATGTGTTTGTAAATAGTTTTGGGTTTTTGAAAGTAGTGCTTAGTACAGGTTATGCATCTATGAGTAAGTTTTCAAGTCAACACAGAAGAAAGGTCTTTCAGTTAGTAGTAACATACACATTATAGTCAATGGCTTATAAATGTTTATCATTAAGTATTAATGGTTTGAACGATAATGTCAAAAGAGCTGGTTTGCTTAAATATCTCAAAACACATAAAGCCCAGAACATCTTTTTACAGGAAACCCATCAATTAAAAAAAGATCTACAAAAGTACTCATTCAATGGTTATACCATTCTGGCTGATTCATGTTTTAAGACTAAGAGAAGGGGCAGTCTTATTCTATGGAAAAATACTTATACTATGTCAAGAATTATAGATACAATTTCAGATAAAGATGGGATGCTAAGCATGGTTATTTTGGAAATCAATAGGTAATATTATATTTTGATTAATACATACTGGATACCAGGACTGAGTACTAAATATGTTGACAAATATCTGGACCTGATTACTTTAAATGCAAAAGGGGAAATTATACCAACGGGTGATTTTAACTGCCTATTATCAGGCAGTGATACTTCTAAAAATGGTAAAATAAAACTAACATCTCAAGCCAGGAAGTTAAATGACTTTACATATTAGACAAACCTTAAAGATATACATGGTCTAAGAGAACATAATTCCTTATTCTGTACTCACTATTCATATCGGTTTGGTACAGAAACAAACATTGATAATGTCTTTGTATCAAATAATATATACTCTAAAATAAGTGACAAATCTATAATGACTTGTCCAATTTTGGATCATAATGCTATAAACTTTACATTAACTACTCATACAGATAATTTAAGATTTCTACAGAGAATTTCTGCTTACATAACTAAGTTAAAAGAATTTAGGGAATGGATAATAAAAGAAATAGACATATTTATAGAAACAAATGATAATGATGAAGTGACTGATACTATACTATGGGACACCTTTAAAGTTTATATATATGGTAGAATAAAATTGTTGGTACCTTAAAAAAGGTAGACAGTAGGACAACAAACTTTTAGACTTACAAAAAACATAGACAAGATAAAAATGAATGTAAAACCAAATAAAGTAGCACATAATGAAATTACTGAGTTAAATCAAAATTACAATCTTATGCTGTAAATCCCAAATATCTACATAAAATAGTGGTAAGATCCAAAAAATAAACAATCCAAATCTTATTAACAAGATTAAATATAAAGGTGATGGTTCAGTTAAGAGTACATCTCACCTAATAGGCATATTAGAAGTGTTCAAAAACAACTATAAAGACATAAATAATAACACACCATTTTTGGAGACAGATAATGTAATAAATACTTTTATTCAAAAAACTATAACTACTAAGGTGTCAATGCAACAAAATAACATATTACATAAACAAATAACACTAGCAGAAGTGAAAGAGAAAATAACAAATTTAAAAGATAATAAAGCTCCAGGACTAGATGGAATAATTCCTGAACTATATAACTTTTTTCCTGAATATGTAATAAAGAAAATGATGAATGCCTTTACTATGGTTAAGCAAAAATGTATAACACCCCCATCGGGGAAATACTCAATTATCTCCCTATATTAAAGCAAGGTGAGGACCCAAAATCTTGTGATGCATATAGGCCAATTTTATTACTAAACACTGATTATAAAATTTTCATGACAGTATTAGCGTGTAGGATAAAAAAAATATTACCTAATCTAATACATAATGATCAGACAGAGTCCATTCTTCATAGAAAAGTGCAAGATAACATTATTAAATTACTATAATTAATAGACATAGCATGCAAATACAAAATAAAACTATTATCAGCCTAGACATAGAAAAGGCTTTTGATTCTATTAGTTGGTCTTGTCTACAGAGAATTCTGATTAGTTTTGAATTCTCCTCAGATTTTGTCAACTTATTAATGAAAATTTATAGTGGGGCACAAGCTTATGTGAAAATCGGATCATGTCTATCCTCACCACTAGAAATCCTCAAGGGAACTAGACAAAGTTGTCCTTTGTCACCATTATTGGTTGCTCTTTCAATGGAACCTTTTACTACATATGTCAGAACAAGCAAAATATAAAAGGCTTTCAAATTAATAAGGACTGTTGTCCTACGATACAATTATTTGCTGAAGATATGTTGTTAACCTTGGGTGATATTGATGGTTCTTTGCATGATGTTATAAATACCTTAAACAAGTTTGAAAGAATTTCAGGGCTTAAATTTAATTATAATAAATCCCAAACTTTACTAATTAACAAAAAGATCAACAAAAACCCTAAGAGAGAATAGCCTGTTTAATTGGGAGAATGATGTATTAGAATATTTGGGTGTCGGTATAAAGAGTACATGGAAAGAGTCTGTTAAACTAAACTACAATAATTTAATAAGCACCATTAGTGAACTAATCAAAAGATGGAATAAAATGTTATTCACAATGGAGGATAGGCTCTCTTAATTTTGTTTTATATACAGTCATTGATACTACCCCCTCCCAAAAACTTATTTAAAAATTAAATTAGATTCCATGCTACTTAAATTTTTATGGTTCCCCTTAAAACCTAGTATTGCATATAAATGGAGCTTGAAACAGTAATGGGATAGCATTCCCTAGCTTAGACCTTTATTCCAAATCAGTTATAATTAATGTAATATTACATTGGATCACACCTATTTATATATATGGCTGGAAAACAATACATGAGATTCATATAACTGATGTCAGAACTATAGAACATAAATTTAAAGAACAATATGGAATAAGAAGAGTTCATTGGCTTTTGTGTAAATTTTGTTTATTTAATAAGAAGTTTCATCATTTTTCTTATGGCATTAATCAAATATTTAATAACTTTAAAAATGTAATTGATTGTAATTATAACATTAAACAATTTTTATTTCTTATATTCCCTATAGCATACTTCTCTGATTGCCTAGATTCTTTCAATGTTTTTATTTCTTATATTCCCTATAGCATACTCCCCTGATTGCCTAGATTCTTTCAATTTTAATGCAATGCAAAAATTAAAGGAAAATAATTTGATATTCTGGCATCAGTTTATTGAAAATAAGAGTATTAAACCACTTGTAGTTTTGATAATAGTCAAGACAGTTGGTTGTTTACACACTCATTATGGATGTTTATAGAAAACAAAATGAGAGTATCAAACAACTTGGAGACTGAATCTATACCTAGTTTGATTCAGCTTTTCATTAGTTGCTTTGAAAAGACAGATAATTGACAGATTATCAAAAATTAAGTATCTCACCTATCTATAAGATACTAAGAGAAGACACTCTAAAGTTTGACTCAGAGTTTTGGAATTATTATGTACAGATTAATGAAGAACAAATATCTGAGGAGTCCAAAAAATTCTTATTGAATTCTATGTATGGTACCTCTTCATTATACTGGAGATTGTATACATGGACATTTATGAGTAGGAGTTTCTATACTCCACATAAAACAAATCTTATACTCAAAAACAGGAAAGTAAATGTTGGAAATGTGATTAATTACTAGAGGCCAGCAGGGTTCACATATTTATTGAATGTAAAAATGTTCAATACTGGAAAGACTTCTGATATTTAGTAAATGCTTTATGGTCTGGTAACTGTCATACGTGTAACTCACTAATCCTAGTCAGTGTTCCTATACCTAATGTAATATCTAAATCTCAGATTCAGTTACTCTGGTTAATTTTTGTAATTGCCAGAAAAGTTATTACTTTGAACTGGAAAAGTAAACAAGATTTGATGTTTAAAGATTTTATTAATTTAGCAAAAGTTGTTTGTAAAAAAGAACTGCAAACCATTTGTTATAGAACTCATAACATTACTCATAAAAAAAATTACATGACAAAAATTGGGAAACCTTTAGAACAAATACTGATAACTTTTCATGGATAAATTTATGGTTTATCATGGATGAATGCAAATATTGCATATAGCTTATTGTTTTATTGTATTTGTTATATGTACATTTGCGTATGTTTATAATGAAAACAAAATAAAAATGTTTTTGAAAAAAAAACTGCAATTAATATTGGTTGTAGAGTAGTGCCATGACTGACTGGAAATACAATTCAGTTAAAATATGTAGCATCCAGGAATAGTGTTAGAGTTCCTGCCCAGCACACCAGCTTTTAGGAAATTATCATTTTATATTTAATTGCTTTGGTTTGTTTACTGGGTGTAGATCACTGTTTCACATAAACCATTTTCAAATTTAGCCCAAGACTTTACTTTTCAAGAGAAATTAAACAAAATTGTCAGTGTGACAAAAAGTATAACAGTGTGCCAGAATACAAGTGATAAAGTAATTTTTGAATCTTGATAGTGTACAGTAAGCAGTATTTTCAAATCAAGAACTTTTACTGTTAGAAATAATTACAAATCAAGAAGCTGCTAATGAAATGTTTGAGTACACAATCTTTAAACAGCAGTTGTAGATGTACGAGACTGCAGAAATATGTTATTATGACTTAATATTGTTTTGTAATACGGAATTAATGTTTACAACCTAGAGGCACATAGTAATGTAATAATGTGACACTGTCATAATTGGTTGATGTGGAATTGCAAAGGAAGATGCAAAGCTGGACGATTGTTCCTACAATCCTTTTTTGTTATTCTTTATCAAAGAAGAAAAAGAAAGAGGCTAAAAACAAAAATGAAAAGCATGGAGTGAGAGGGAATGAAGTCATATTAGGAAAAATTGTCTGTAAGACATACTCTTTGCTGAGATATGGGTTGTAGGTCCTTTTTTAGTTTGTTTTATTGTAGTTGCATTCAGTGGTGTTACCTGGTTAACAAGTGTCCCTATTCCAGAATGACCTGAAAACACTGTCAGGTTAAGTGGTCTACTCACAGTTGCATAGTGGGTGAAAGGATGCCTTGACCTTCACCTGGAACACCCTCTTTGTGTACGCATTCCTTCCTCTACCTCTTATACCCAAGGTACTGATCAAAATAAGCTTGGAGAGACCAAAGGCCATCCTTATTGCTCCAGATTGGCCCAGACAACATTGGTACCCCTTACTGCACAGCCTGACCTCACAGCCTCCCAGGCAGCTTCCCCTGATCTAAGACCTCTTATCTTGGGGGAGGGGGGTGCTGCACCCAGACTTGCAGACTCTCAAACTATCAGCATGGCTAATACTCTAAAGGCAAACAAGGGGGCCTTGCTAAGCAAACAGGTCCTAGACATTTTCACAGAGGCCAGAAGGCCCAGCACCAGAAAATCTTATGCAGGAAGATGGAAAAGATTCTGCTCCTGGAGCCAGTCCAGAGGGGACAATACCTCACAATCTTCCATCCCTCTTATCCTGGGCTACCTAGCAAAGCTACTTAATAGTGGCCTCTCCTTCTCCTCTATTAAGATCCACACCTCAGCCATTTCAGCTCATTTTGATACAGAACAGCCCCTGCTTTCCCATCCCTTGATTAAACAATTCCACAGAGGGGCTTCTAATATCAGACCCCCCCCCAGAAGGCCATCCACTCCAGCCTGGGACCTGAATTATTTTTAAAAAAAAAATAACTTTACCACCCTTCGAACCTGCTGCTTCAGCAGAACTAAGATACCTCTCCTGGGAGACTGCTTTTCTCTTAGCTATTACCCCAGCCATTGAGCCCTTCATCATTGTCCATGCAGACAGGGTCTCCCTGAGGACTAATCCCTCCTTTATGCCCAAGATGGTATCTGATGTAACTCTCAATCAGGCGTACATCTACCCACCTTCTTTCCTAACCCTAAAAACAAGGGGGAAAGAATTCTGCACTCACTAGACATCCACAGACAGCTCAGATACTATCTAGACTGTACTAAACCCTTCAGGAAAATGGACCAACTACTTGTCAGCTTTGCTCCAGTGGCAGAGGAAAAGCACATTTCCAAATGGATATCACACTGTATTCATGTCTGCTACAGTTTGCATGGGAACCCCCCCCCCCCAAGACTATTCAAACCCATTCCACAGCATTCCTCAGAGGAGTTCCCACCAGGGACCACCCCTCTCCTCAGCTTTGGGAATCCTCCCACAGGCGATGACTGCAACAGTGAAACACGAAGAACATAGTACAGTTGTGTACACTTACCATAAATGTAGATGTTCAAGTGTATTGAATTTTGCAGTCCTGGATTTTCATTGTGCATACAGCTGCAGTCCTTACAGATGGGTTATCCTGCCGTCAGGCGGGTCCTAGGTTGGCCGAATTCCAAAGTCTAGGTCCGGCGTCGGTTTTCCTCTCTTCTTCCCTGACGTCAGTGCGGCAGAGGTACAAAAGAGGCAGCCGACACCATTTTCTTCAGTCTTTCTTGCCGCGCGGTGCCCGAAGCAGAAGCAGTTCACAAGTGCCGGTCGGCCAGCTCCTGAGATTTACAAAAGTATTTCAGCCGAAGTCTTCTTGAAAGCTAAGTACCCCGTTGGGGAAACTTTTCTTGCCTCAGACCGATGTCAGACAAAGTTAATAATTGCATTTCATGTGGGAAGCAAATACCGCATAAGGATTTCCACTCTTTCTGTATACCTTGCTTAGGCCCAGACCACGACGTCTCGGCCTACCGTTTTTGTGCTAGATTCAACAAGCGCACTATTAATCGTCGGGCGGAGTTCGCCCTTCACTTTTTTGGCAAAAAATGTAATTATATTATGTCGTCGGATACTCCGACTCCAGTTTTGAGCAAAAAACGCAAAGATAAGGACCGACATACGAGGTCCGCGCCATCTACTGAAACCACGCTAAGGCCGACTACCAGTTCTCCGGTTCTCAGCGAGGCGCCTACGCAGCCCCTGAGTACCGATGACACTACATTACCGGTGTCTTCAGTACCCGAGGTCGCAGGCTCCTCGGCCCACATTCCTACTACAGATATCGACGCCACTCCTGGCGGGGAAACTCAGAATTTAGACAGGCCTGCCATTTCTCAAGGGGTCTTCAGGCCTTCCTCCTTCTCTATTAAAGCTTTCACTAAATCTAAAGCAGCCATGAAAACCAAAAAACAGGTTCCTCAGACCCCCTCTCAAGGCACCATGCCTAAAAAGCAGATGCTTAAAATGGCTGAGGATTTCATTACTCTTATCAGGGGTTCTCAACTCTCCTCTGACAAAAGGCCCAGATTAGAGGAAGACTACCCTTCCTCAGATCAAGCTTCTATTACCTCAGAACTGTCTGAGAACCAGGATTATGCCTATTCTCCATTCGAAGACTCTGATGCAGAGGAGTCTCTTCCCTCGGTCTCCCCCCTGAGGACTTCTCTTTCGGGGAAACCCTGCATACATTGAGGGAACACTTTCACTGAGAAGGCCAAGATTACTCAGATTCCAAGAAAAGGATCAGGGAATTTCTTCTGCTCCCCCAGCATAGGCCCCTGGCTATCCCTCCTGTTTAGATATATTGGATGATGTGTACACAGAAGCCAGCCTTAATCCAGATTCTTTGCCTCCAGCTCCTGTTAAACCAGACAGGTATTACCGGGTTCCTGATTCTCACCAGTTCCTATATAAAAGCCATACTGCTGACCCAGAAACAATTTCACAGGGTCCCAAGGGAATTAAGGCCTCTACTGCTAAAAACCCATTACCTTCAGAGAGATATTCCAGAGCTTTAGAAAGGTGGGGGGGGGAAAGGTGTACACCTCGGCCACTTTAACCATGAGGGCATTAAACTGTCAGTTTCATATGTTAAAGTATCAACAGTTTTTGATATCTCAGTTGAAAAGCAAGATGACACAACCAGAACAACCAGATTTAAAAGAGTTGCAGGATTTGTTGCATGGTGCAGAGCAAGTGGGTAAACATACCTTGCAGTGTGGTTTTGATGCTTTAGAGGCCTCATGTAGAGCTGCTGTTATGGGGTCTGTTATACGTAGACATGCTTGGCTCAAAGAGCAAACCTTACCAGATCATGTCAAAGCTAAATTATTAGATGCACCTCTTCAAAAAGATGTATTGTTTGGTGTTAAAGTTGAGGAGGTACTAAAGAAAATGGAGGAAAAAGCGAAATCAATGCAAACAGTGAAAGATTTCCTGCAGGTACAACCTCCACGTTTCAGCAGAAACTGGCCTTCAAAAAATTGGTCCTTTCCAGCCACGGACAGACCTCAAAGGGGCAGATACAGACGCCCAAGGGGTAGAGGGCAACCTCAAGGATCTTTCAGAGCCAGACAGTGACAAGCACCAACCCCAAGAGGTGGAGAAGATAGATCACAGTCTTTTAGAAAACAAACACAATGACTTCCCCCTACACCTGCCAAGCAAAGCTTTAATGGCAGCACCTTTGGGCGGAAAACTGACATTATTTTCAAAAAATTGGCATATTGTTACAAAAGACAAATGGATTCTGGACATTATAGACAGAGGCTACAGGTTCCACTTTCACACCCTTCCAAAAATGAGAGGCATGCCAAACCTGCCACAAAATCAAAGGGCAGAGGCACAAAAACAAATTTCAGCTCTCATGGACATGAAAGCAATTCAAGAGGTGCATGCAAAAGAACAAGGTCAAGGGTTTTATTCCAGACTTTTCCTGGTACCAAGGAAAGACAAAGCTTGGAGACCTATCCATCCTAAACACATATCTACAGGTGTCAACATTCAAGATGCTCACATTACAGCAGCTTCTTCCCATGCTGGGCAAGGAGTCTTGGCTGGTAACATTGGACCTCAAGGAGGCATACCTGCATGTCCCTATCAGACAAGATTGCAGAAGATACCTCAGATTTCTTGCAGGTTCAACCCATTACCAATTCTCTGCATTGCCCTTTGGCTTATCTACTGCTCCCAGAGTGTTTACGAAATGCCTGGCATCAGTAATCGCCTTCTGCAGACTACAAGGAATACAGATCTACCCATATCTGGACGACTGCCTGATCCAAGCGGACAGCAAGGGCATACTACTGCAGCACCTGGCGTTTGTAATAAAACTGTTGAACTTCCTGGGATACACAGTCAACAAAAAGAAATCAAAACTTATACCCTCTCAACAAATAATTTTCCTGGGTGCCAGCTTGAATACAACCACCCAGATGGCCTACCTCACGCCAGATAAACAAGGGCAACTGTCTCAGTACTTCAGCAAAATGGCAACTTTCACCAGGCTAACTGCAAAGAAAGTCCTGCAGGCTCTGGGATTCATGGCATCTTGCATCCTACTAATCCCATGTGCAAAGCTGCATATGAGGAAACTTCAATGGTACCTAAAAAACTTATGGTCTCAACACAGCCACAGCTTGGAAACAATTATCCCACTCATTCCATGCCTTCAAAAGGAATTTTTGTGGTGGGCTCAAGCTTGCCAAAGAAACACAGGTCTTCTTTTCTGTGTACCTCAAGCAACTCAAATCATCACAACAGACGCCTCAGACTACGTCTGGGGAGCACACATGACAGATCAGTGCATTCAGGGAAAATGGACCCGAAAAGAGAAGCACCTTCACATCAACCAAAAGGAAATGCTAGCCGTGCAAAATGCTATTATGACCTTCAAAGACCTACTGCATCCAGGCCAGCTATTGATAAGGACAGACAACACCACAGTTATGTGGTACATAAACAAACAGGGGGGAACTCATTCATACCCCCTGTGCAGGCAAGCCATGACCCTATGGAACACAGCACTGGAATTGCAAATTCAACTACAGGCACAATTCCTGCCAGGGAAGGAAAACACACTGGCAGACAACCTAAGCACAAATATGACAGATCCACACGAATGTAAGTTGCATCCTCAAGTTTTCACAAAGATAACTCAGGCATGGGGACAGCCAGACATAGATCTCTTTGCTACCCACAGAAATTGCCAGTTGAAAAAATTTTGTTCAAGGACCTATCATCCACAGGCCTGGAAAGTGGATGCACTTTCCTTCAATTGGGCAACATTGACAGTCTATGCCTTCCCGCCTCTTCCTCTGCTGCCCAAAGTTATATTAAATGCCAGAGCAGAGAGGCCAAAAATGATTCTTATTGCTCCAGACTGGCCAAGACATCACTGGTATCCGCTCCTGAAGAGCCTGACACATTCCCCACCATGGATCCTATCTCTAGTCCCTCTTCTGCTGTCCCAGCACAACTACAAAACCATTCACAGCAATCTCAAAACTCTAAATCTAGCTGCATGGAGAATTCCTTGATTTCCCAACAGATTCTCCTCTCCAAAGAGGTGCAGGATGCCATCTTGGAGGCCAGAAGACCTTCTACTAGAAAAGCCTACTCCGTCAAATGGAAACGATTTTGTGCCTGGAATCAAGAAAAGGGACAGAATCCTTGGGTAATAAATATACCTCAAATTTTACAGTACCTAGCTGAGATGTTAAACAATGGACTTTCCTTCTCCTCCATCAAGATCCACACTTCAGCCATTTCTGCACAATACAACACAGATCCTCCTGTAGTCTCTCATCCTCTATTAAGGCAGTTCCTCAGAGGGGCAAAGAATATAAAACCCCCAAGGAAACCACCAGTCCCTGCTTGGGACCTCAACTTCGTATTGGAAAAGCTGACCCTTCCTCCCTTCGAGCCAGCTTCTTCAACAGAGCTACAATACTTGTCATGGAAAACAGCCTTTCTTCTGGCTATCACCTCAGCATGCAGGGTTTCAGAGCTACAGGCCCTCATGCTGTGCAACCATTCATCATTTTCCATCAGGACAGAGTTTCCTTACGAACCAACCCTACCTTTATGCCAAAAGTAGTATCCAGTGTAGCTTTGAATCAGTCTATCCACTTACCTACCATTTATCCTAATCCACAAAACAAAGGGGAAAGATTACTACATTCCTTGGACATTCACAGACAACTTCATTACTATTTGGACAGGACAAAGCCATTCAGGAATTGTGAGCAACTCTTTGTGTCCTATGCTGCAAGTGCTCAAGGAAAGGCTATTTCCAAACAGACAATTTCAAAATGGATAGCCCACTGCATATGCTTCTGTTACTCATTTCATGGAAAAACTGTGCCTGCATGCATCAGTTTCCACTCCACCAGAGCCACAGCTACCTCTGCAGCCTTCCTCAGGGGGGTTCCTACCAAGGACATTTTGGAAGCAGCCACCTGGAGTTCAGTGCACACTTTCTCCAAGCACTATCACCTCCCACTATACTCAAAATCTAGAGCGGGCTTTGCCACAGCAGTCCTGTAGGGCATCCTTGCCCCTCATAGTTCCACTTAGTGCCTACCACCCTTACTTAGCATTGGGATTCTACCCATCTGTAAGGACTGCAGCTGTATGCACGATGAGCATAGTACAGTTTTGTACCTACCATAAATGTAGATGTTCGAGTGCTCATACAGCTGCAGTCCAGGTTTCCCTCCCTCCATCTCCTCTTAGGACAGGCCTTATGACAAACACCTTATCATATAACCTTTTTGGGGTATTCTTTTATGGTGTATTTGCTTGCAACTACTGTTTTTGATTTATCATCATTACATTTTTGCATAACATTATGTTTGCCTTCCTTCTGGGGGCACCTGACATCTGGGGCAAGAAAAACTGAAGAAAATGGCGTCGGCTGCCTCTTTTATAACCTTGCCGCACTGACGTCAGGGAAGAAGCGACAACAACCGACGCCGGACCTAGACTTTGGAATTCGGCTGACCGAGGACCCGCCTGACGGCAGGATAACCCATCTGTAAGGACTGCAGCTGTATGAGCACTCGAACATCTACATTTATGGTAGGTACAAAACTGTACTTTTCTCACCCTCCTTCCCCCTTATATCTTCTTTCTTTAGGGAGATGTAAGTTTCTAACGATGGCTTTTAGCCACCAGGACCACTTTACCATATTTACTTGGGCCTCTGATGGGTCAAGGCAAGAAAAACTGATGTAATGGGGTCAGATGCCTTCCTTTATAGCACTGATGTCCTGACATCAGCCAGCAAACGACAGCAGCCGACGCAGAAAAGCATTGACTCTGGTGTTCGGGCCGGCCGAGGGCTACCATAGCAGGGATAACCCCACAGGTGATGACTGCAACAGTGAGTACACTCATACATCTACATTTATGGTAAGTGTACACAACTGTACTTTTTAGTGTTTTAGCAGGCTTACCTTATTACTGGAATTGGGATGCCTTAGCTAGTAGTGCTTTACATTTGATTGACATTCTGGATAGGGGATACGTTTTTTAGTGAGGTGGAGCAGAGATGACCAATTGTTTGGGGGCCAATAGTAAAATATGTGGCCCTGTGCTTTGTTGTTGAAGTCAGTTTTTCCCTATCACACTTTTTCCATTTCTTTGTTTCTCTTAGCAAGTCATATATTAATTACTTTGGTATTTGCTGGCCAAGCATAAAAGACTTGTTTAGATCCTTTTTTTTATTTTACTATTGTGAGCATTATCATAGATGTCCTTCAAGGATGCATCTGCAGTCATAACATATGGGCTGTCCTGCCTCAGGCAGCCCTTCAGTCGGCCGGATTCCAAAGTCTGGGTCTGGCCTCGGCTGATGTCGCACTTTCCCCGACGTCAGAGCGTCTGGGGTATAAAAGCATCAGCCGACGCCATTTTCCTCAGGCTTTCTTGCCATGCGGTGCCCAAAGCAGAAGCTGTTCGCAAGTGCCAGTTGGTCAGATCCAGTGATTTCAGCTACCGAAAACTTCGAAAAAGCTAAGTACCCCGTTGGGGAATCTTTCTTGCCTCAGCCGATGTTAGATAAAGTAAATAATTGTTTAACTTGTGGGAAACAAATACCTCATAAGGATTTCCATTCCTACTGCCTTCCTTGCTTAGGCCCAGACCACGACGTATCGTCCTGTTCAGCCTATGCTTCCTTCAACCGACGAACGCTTAGACGTCGGTCGGAGTTTGCAGAGGAATTTTTTGGGGCTAGTTTTGCATATAAAATGCCGTCGGAGACTCCGACATCGCATTTGGTGAAAAAACGGAAGGACAAGGACCGACACTCGCGGCCCGCGGTTTTGGCTGAAACCACGGTAAGGCCTACCGTGAGTGTCTTGGTTTCGGCCGAAACCGAGTCCTCTGAGATTCCTTCATCCGAATCCACTCAACCGACCGCCGCGGCCCGGGAGGCCCCGGCTGAGTCGGCTACCGAGCTACCTACCGAAACCAGTGTCCAGGATATGTCGACACCATACCTTTGGACATATCTACTCCTGCACGTGGGGCAGCTAGGCCCCCTGCTTCCATGTCCATTAAGGCCTTTTCTAGGGCTAAAGCTGCAAAACTTTCTAAAGCTTTGCCTCCCAAGACTACCTCCCAGAGGCCTTCCTCTAGTTCTCAGATCCTCAGCCTTGCAGAGGACCTTATTTCTTTAATTAGAGGTTCACAACCTCACCCGGACAGGGCCTCTCACCCTCCACCAGACAAAAGGCCCAGGACTGAGCCTTCTGACCCACACTCTTCAGATGAGTCCACGGATGGTTCTGAGTTGTCAGACCACCAGGAGGAGGCTTATTTGCCCTATGAAGATTCTGATGCTGAAGAATCTATCCCTTCGGCCTCCCCTCCTGAAGAGTTTTCCTTTGGTGAGACTCTACACTCCATGAGAGAGCATTTTCAATGGCAAGGTCAGGAATTCTCTGATTCTAGGAAGAGATTAAGGACCTTTTTACATTTGCCTCAGCATAGGCCCTTAGCTATACCTCCTGTTTTGAATGTAATTGATGATGTGTACAATGATGTCAGTACAGCCCCTGATACTCTCCCCCCGGCCCCTGCCAAACCTGATAGATACTACAGGGTCCTGGATTCTCACTTCCATCTGTATAAAGCCCATTCTGCAGACCCAGAAACTATTACTCTGGGCCCTAAAGGGGTTGCGGCTGCCACTGCCAAAAATCCTCTACCTTCTGAAAGAGAGTCTAGAGCTTTAGAGAGATGGGGAAAGAAGGTATATACTTCTGCAACTCTTTCCGTCAGGGCACTAAATTGTCAATTTCATATGATACAGTACCAAGAGTATTTGTTAGATGAACTGAACAAGAAGCTTTCTTCTCCTGAGCCCCTTGACCATAAATCCCTTCAGGATTTGGTACACAACTCACAGCAGGTTAGTAATCATTTCTTAAAGTGTGGTTATGATGCATTGGAGGCTTCATTAGATCAGCTATGACTGGGGCAGTTATTCGTAGGCATGCCTGGCTGAAGGAACAATCTTTGCCAGACCATGTTAAAGCTAAACTCCTGGATGCTCCAATGGAGAAACAAAATTTATTTGGCTCCTCTGCTCAGGAGGTCTTAAAAAGGTATGAAGAAAAGGCAAAATCTGTGCAAACAGTTAAGGATTTCCTACAAGTACAACCACCGAGATTCAGCAGAAACTGGCCTACTAAGAATCGGTCCTTTCCAGACTCGGACAGAGCCCAGAGAGGCAGGAACAGACGCCCCAGAGGCAGAGGCCAATCTAGGGGCTCTTACAGAGGCCGTCAGTGGCAGCCTGCCAACCAGAGAGGTAGTGCAACAGCAGCAACAACAACTACTACCCCAGGACAGGCTCAATGACTTTACTTTGATTCCGCCCACCAGGGCTCAACTGGAAGCACCCTTGGGTGGAAAGCTTGCTTTATTCTCAAAAAATTGGCATTATATTACAAGGGACACATGGACACTGCAAATAATAGACAAAGGATACAGGTTCCACTTCCACACTTTGCCAAAAAGAAACGGAATGCCAAACCTACCACCAAATCAGAGGGCAGAGGCTTTAAAGCAGATCAACAACTTGCTTCAAATGAAAGCTATAGAAAAGGTACCACTTTCAGAACAAGGCCAAGGATTTTACTCCAGACTATTCCTTGTACCAAGAAAAGAAAATCAATGGAGGCCTATTCTCGACCTGTCCGCACTGAATACTTACCTCATTGTGCCAAAATTCAAGATGCTGACCCTACAGCAACTTCTTCCCATGTTGGGCAAGGAGTCTTGGCTGGTGACTCTAGATCTCAAGGAGGCATACCTGCATGTCCCTATTCGACCAAACTGCAGAAGACACCTCAGATTTCTTGCAGGATCAGAGCATTATCAATTCTCAGCATTGCCCTTTGGCTTATCTACTGCGCCCAGAGTATTCACGAAATGCCTGGCATCAGTAATTGCACACTGCAGACTTCAGGGGATTCAAATCTACCCTTACCTGGACGACTGCCTTATAGGCCAAGTCTTTTATCAAATTTACCTTGTTGTCCGTTTGTATGCCATCCACCTACTACAGGCATTGGGATACACAGTCAACATCCAAAAATCAAGACTGGTTCCATCCCAAAGGATAACCTTTCTGGGTGCGGATCTAGACACAACCACCCAAATGGCTTTCCTCACAGAAGAAAAACAAAAACAACTTCTGGATTACTTCATGAATCTGACAAGACAAGCTCAGCTTACTGCAAGGAAAATTCTGCAGGCCCTGGGTTACATGGCATCTTGCATAATTCTGATACCACAGGCCAGGCTGCATATGAGAAAATTACAATGGTACCTAAGGAGTGTATGGTCTCAACACAGTCACAGTTTGGAAACTTTGATACCAATCATTCCTTGCCTTCAAAGGGAATTCCTGTGGTGGGCTCAGGCCTGCCAGTCCAACAGAGGGTTGCCTTTCAACAAACCAAAAACAAAACAAACCATCACCACGGACGCTTCAGACCGAGGATGGGGAGCACACATGGAGGGCAAATGTATCCAAGGCCTATGGTCTCAAGGACAGCTACACATGCACATAAACCAAAAGGAAATGCTGGCAGTGATGCATGCAATCGAGGCTTTCAAACCCTTCCTCCATCAAGGCCACCTGTTAATAAGGACAGACAACACCACGGTCATGTGATACATAAACAAGCAGGGAGGCACACACTCCTACCCTCTATGCCGGCTGGCTATGAATCTATGGGAACTATGCCTGAAACTCAATATCCAACTGCAGTCCCAGTTCGTGCCAGGAAAAGAAAATACACTGGCAGACAGCTTAAGCAGAACTACCATGGATGCACATGAATGGATGCTGCACCCAGACATCTTCCAACTCATAACAAAGGCATGGGGAGCGCCGGAGATAGATCTATTCGCCTCCCCCCTCAACCATCAACTGAAGACATTCTGCTCAAGGACATACCACCCCCAAGCATGGAGGGTGGACTCTCTCTCATTCAGCTGGAAAGCTCTAAAAGTATATGCCTTCCCACCTCTCCCTTTAATGTACAAGGTTCTACTGAAGATCAGGGAGGAACAGCCAAGAGTGATTCTGATAGCTCCAGACTGGCCAAGGTAACACTGGTATCCACTATTGAGGAGCATGTCACAGGCAAAACCATGGCCTCTACCCCTATGGCCTCTTCTTCTGACGCAGAACAATTTCAAGATCATGCATCCCAACTTAAAAACATTGCAGCTAACTGCCTGGAAAATCCCTTAAATCCAAAACAAAATGTTTTATCACAGAGAGTGAAGGACATTATCATGGAAGCTCTCCGGCCTTCCACAAGGAAGACATACTCAGCTAAATGGAAAAGATTTTTCATTTGGAACACATCAAAAGGCTTAGATGTGACAGTGGCAAGCATGACACATATTCTGGAATACTTAGCAGAACTGTTCCACAGTGGCCTTTCCTATTCTTCCATTAAGATTCATGCCTCAGCAATTTCAGCAGAATACAATGTGGATCCACCTATCTTCTCACACCCTCTCCTCAAGCAATTTCTGAGAGGGATCAAAAATATCAAACCTCCAAGAAAACCCCCTTTACCTGCTTGGGATCTCAACTTTGTCTTGGAGAAACCAACGCTTCCTCCCTTTGAACCAGCAGCATCAGTGGATCTACAGTTTCTGTCTTGGAAAACTGCATTCCTTCTGGCAATAACTTCAGCAAGAAGAGTATCTGAGTTACAAGCATTAATGGCAGTACAGCCATTTCTTATCTTCCATCAGGACAGAGTTACACTAAGAACTAATCCAACTTTTATGCCAAAGGTGGTATCTAGGGTATCCTTGAACCAAGCTATTCACTTGCCTATGTTCTTCCCAAATCCACAGAATAGAGGGGAAAAACTTCTGCACACCCTAGATATACACAGACAACTACGCTACTACTTGGACAGAACTAAAAGTAGCAGAAAAAACTGACCAGCTATTTGTAGCATATGCTGCTGGGGTGCAAGGAAAAGCAATTTCCAAACAGACAATTTCAAAATGGATAGGAAATTGCATTCGATTTTGTTACTCCTTTCCTGGAAAGTCAGTTCCTGCAAACATCAGGCCTCATTCCACAAGGGCCACGGCCACCACTACAGCCTTCCTAAGAGGGGTGGCTACCAAGGACATTTTAGAAGCTGCTACTTGGAGCTCCGTGCATACATTTACCAAACACTACAATCTACCTTTATACTCCAGATCCAGAGCAGGCTTTGCTACTGCAGTCCTGCAGGGGATCTTAACTACACCATCTTTTTCTTAGTACCTCCTCCTCCCCCAGATTGGCTATGGTATTCTACCCATATGTTATGACTGCAGATGCATCCTTGAAGGACATAGTACAGTTTTGTACCTACCATAAATGTAGATGTCCGATAGGTATGCATCTGCAGTCAGGTTTACCCTCCCTCCTACCCCTCTGTGGTATTCCTAGGGTGTTTACCCCTCTTTTAGCTAGCTGGGGGAATCTATTATGGTGTATTTGTTTGTATATACATGTGTATATATATATATATATATATATATATATATATATATATATATATATATATATAATTTTGCAAATGTTTGGAATTCTATTGCATTTATCCAAATTTAGCCTTCCTAGAGGGCACCTGGCATCTGGGGCAAGAAAAACTGAGGAAAATGGCGTTGGCTGATGCCTTTATACCCCAGAAGCTATGACGTCGGGGAAAGTGCGACATCAGCCGAGGCCAGACCCAGACTTTGGAATCCGGCTGACCGAAGGGCTGCCTGAGGCAGGACAACCCATATGTTATGACTGCAGATGCATACCTATCGGACATCTACATTTATGGTAGGTACAAAACTGTACTTTCTCCTGAGATGACCATGAACTATTTGTTATTAAACAACTCTGGGTTTATTCATGGATTATGATTCAGCTTTCTTCATGAAAGTTTTCCTTTAAAAAGTGATTTGTACATTTCCTCTCTTCTTAGTAACCCTTTGATGATGTGGCAGTCTTCTTGGAGATAAAATGCTGTAAAACGGTTTAATGGAAAAACCGCATGAATTTCCAGTGATGTTTTATACTGAGTAGTTATATTATTTTCTGGGTTACAAGGAGTCAGCATCTAGGAAAGGTGCAGTTTGTAGGATAATTGTGGCACGTTAAAGAAAAGTAAAAGTATTAATTTTAACAACCTGTTCCACTGCGTGGCCAGCCACTGATTTACCAGATCTTCCCTCACCAGAATCAGTAGATGGCAGCTGGCCCCTGTTCGTCTTCATGGCAGACACTGATCTGAGCTTGTCTGAGTCAGCATCTCTAAATTTCAACACTTGCCTGTATGTTAGTCAACAACCAGCCTTGGAGGACAGAGAGGAGAGCGCTGAATCCTTAGCTGGCTTAAAGACAGCAGTATGTTGCACAGTTCATTTCTTCTCATCACATTTGCCTGATTCCAGAATATTCTGTATCAGTGTAAGTGACCACTTACACTAAGAGCAGGCGGAGAGAAAGTGTTTTGGAATCTCACCCTCAGTGCAAGCCAGTTTATAGATAGGCCTTGTACTGAAGCAGATCCCACTCTTTTGGAATCTGGCCCATAGTGTTTCTCTTTCTTTAATCTGACCAGTGAATCAACTTGTATAAGGAAAGCATGAAGTTCTTATACCTGTGTTACCAGACTGTTTGCACATATCTTCAATGAAATGATAAACTACTTGTCAGACAATATGGTACATAATTTGAACCATTGCAGAAAGCTCTATCAGTGTGATGCCAGATATGAATGGGCATCCCAGATCAGGAAACTTAATACCTAGCACAAAACAGAGTGCGAGTGAGTACGGCATGGGCACCTGCACCTAAAAGATTTAGAGATTTTACAAAAAAGAGGATTATGGCCACATTTTCTTTAATAAATACGAACAAGATAATAAAAGTTAGTTTAGGAACTTACAGCTAATGAAAATCAGAGGGAATCATTGGCACTGTGTACAGATATAATTAAAGAGGGCTTACTTTTGAGATATTGCCATTCTCAGCTAAGCAAAATGATGCAATATTGTGGGGCATTCAGCACATTTTAGGAAAAATAAAGATACTTACATGATCAGTATAATATGGCTGCTTCCACCATGACAGCTTAATGAGAGGAGGCTTGAAGAAAGTTGTAAACTACTGTTAACCACTTAGGGGTGCAGGGACACTAGCAGCCCCACTGGATATAAAAGATCCCATGGCACCATTTGAAAAGAATAGTGGAAGTTCCTTGATGTCCTGGCAAAATTTCCCCTAGTGGTATAAATGCCACCTCATGTCTTCCTGGAAAAAAGGTCATGAGCCTTGTGGGACTAACCTGGTCAACAAAGAATGAATGAATGAATAAGTAAATACATACCACACCGTGAATAATGATGCATTCAAAAATGTTTTACTCTGAGTTGTCTTTAAATCCTTTTGTAGCAACACAGAAATGGCATAATCTACCAGAACGCCATGAGATTAGTAGTTGCATTTGGTTTTGACTAAAAGAAGCAGGTCTTTTTTTGCCTAACATCATTTTAAACTACTCTTTGGTTACTTTTTGGGGGGAATTTTCCTTTCCCCATTACTGTTTGAGATTTCTTTCTTTTTTTTTGTTCCATGTTTACACCACTCTGCAAAAAAATGTGGCATTACAAGTTAAACCTTGCATTTAAAAGTTATGGTAGTGGGTTGTGCTGGGTACAGTAGGCTTCTGTTACAAAGGTGATGCATGTTACATCGGAGTTCACCTCTTCAGACTGACAGCTCTTCTCCTATTTCACTTAATAAATGATACGAACCTTAATACTTGATGCTGCTGAATGTAACTTGAGGGAAATTAATGCTGTGATACTGCAATGCAGGTGCAATGAGTAGCATACAGTGGATATAAAAAGTTTATACAAAACTGTTAAAATGCCAGGTTTTTGGGATATAAAAAATGAGACCACACTCAATCATTTCAAAACTTTTCCCACCTTTAATGTGACCTATAACCTATACAATTCAATTGAAAAACAAGCAAATCTGTTAGGGGAAAAATATAAAAAATAAAAAACATACAACAAGCTGATTGCATAAGTGTGCACACCCTTAAACTAATACTTTGTTGAAGCACTTTTTGATTTAATTACATCATTCAGTCTTCTTGGGTAGAAGTCGAGTATCAGCATGATACATCTTTACTTGGCAATATTTGCTCCAAATCTGTCTGATTATGAAGGCATCTCTTGTGCACAGCCCTGTTCAGGTCACCCCCACAGATTTGCTATTGGATTTAGTCTGGGTTCTGGCTGGGCCATTCCAAAACTTTAATTTTCTTCTGGTGAAGCCATTCTTTTGTTGATTTGGATGCATGCTTGGGGCCATTATTGTGTTGAAAGGTGAAATTCCTCTTCATGTTCAGCTTTCTAACTGATGCCTGAAGGTTTTGGGCCAAGTGACTGGTATTTGGGACTGTTCATAATTCCCTCCACCTTGACTAAAGCCCCAGTTCCAGCTGAAGAAGAGCAATCCCAAAGCATGATACTGCCACCACCATGCTTCACCATGAGAATGGTGTTCTTTTGGTGATGCAAAGTGTTGTTTTTGTTTTGTACCAAATTTACCTTTTGGAATTGTGGCCAAAACGTTCAACCTTGGTCTCATCAGACTATAACACATTTTCCCACATACTTTTGAAAGACTTGATATATTGTTTTGCAAATTTTAGACAGGCCTGGATGTTTTTCTGTGTAAGAAAAGGCTTTCATCTTGCAACCCTACCCCATAGCCCAGACATATGGAGAATATGGGAGACTGTTGTCATATGTAGTGCACAACCAGTACTTGCCAGAAATTCCTGCAGCTCCTTCAGTGTTGATGTAGGTCTATTGGCAAACCTCCTGACCAGTTTTCGTCTTGTCTTTTTATCACTTTTGGAGGGACGTCCAGTTCTCTGCAACATCACTGTTGCCCCATATTTTCTCCACTTTTTGATGACGGTCTTCACTGTGTTCCATGGTATGGCTAATGCTGTGGAGATTTTTTGTACCCTTCTCCTGACTGATACCTTTCAACAATGAGATCCCTTTGATGCTTGTAAGCTCTCTGCGAACCATGGCTTTTGCTGTAGCAGGCAACTGAGTAAATGTCAGGAAAATCCTACTAGGACAGCTGAATTTTAATTGGGGTTAATCAGAGTCTCTTTAATTGATGGCAGGTGTGTACCCAAAAAGACTGAATGCTGTAATTAAATCAATAGGTGCTTCAACAAAGTATTAGATTAAGGGTGTACACACATATCAACCAGCTTATTGTACTTTTTTTTATTTTTTGTATTTTTTTTTCCTAGCAGAATTGTTTGTTTATTAATTGAATTGTACATGTTATAGGTCACATTAAAGGTGGGAAAAGTTTTAAAATGATTTATTGTGGTCTCATTTCTTTATATCACAAAAAACTGGCATTTTAACGGGGGTGTGTAAACTTTTTATATCCACTGTATATAAGTACTAGAAATGTGTATATGTTAAAGCGTTACCTATGTTTTTTTTTTTTTTTTGCTCAATGATCCCCTACTCCTGCTCTGCCTGCACCAAGTCAACCCATTCATCCCTCCCTTGAGGGTGAGAGATAGGCTTACTTATAGGCCATGTGAAAACCCCACAATCCATTTATTTCCACACTGGGATAGAGCTTGATTAGCTCATTCATACTCCTGAAGGCAAAATTGATATGTTCGGAGTGGTTTCGTGTACAAGTTATGTGTCACTCCAACGTGGCCTAATCCCATTCCTCATAGTAGCACTGACACTGCTGAATGCTTTTTCCTGGGAAAAACCCTGCATGTTCTCACACAACAGAATGTCTCTTGGCTTCTCTGCAACACAATGTCCCCTGGTCCCCATGCAGTAGCTCCTACTTGTAATGCCCTTTCATCCTGTAGAAGTTAGTGATACAGCAGCCAGGTCAGCTGGCAGCAGCCACTCACTCCCATGATCCTTCCATCTTCCAGTGCTCTGGTCAGTTAAATGAACCTAGGTTGACTAGGTCGCAGTGAGGGTTTTATCTTAGGGCTTTATCACTCTATATTACAGAGCTGCAGCCTATGTATGTACTCCTTGAATAACAGTGAGACTGAATTTTATTGTTGGTGTGACATAACTCCAAATACAGATTTTATGGACAGAATAAAGTGTGATGAAGGTGTAAAATATGCCGCCTTCTATTAAGTAAGAGAGAGTCCTGATAGCCATATTAACACAAACGAGTATGTGGTAACCCCCCACCACACACACAAACACACTATGTGCTGCGTATGTGTATCATTAATGTAGAAAACAGCAGTATGGTCCATACTTTCAGAAAGGTGTGAAATCTCAGCTGATTAAAAGGTAAATTCCTATCTACTTGTTTCAGTTTTCTTTATCTTGAAAGCCAGTATCTGAGTTCACACAGCTATGTAGAACTTTACCGATACCATGGATACGATAAGCATGCCTCAGAGCTCATACTAATTTAACATCTGTCCTTATCTCCTGGTTTATCACGTTTAGCATTTCAGTAAAAATGTAGCAGTGAACATGTTTAATCTAATCTGTAATAAAGGAAGTCTTTCCTATGTGTTGGCAGAATAATTCAGTGCTTGCGTAAACTCCCTGTCAACCCTCCATCTTCATGCTTGTACACACCCGTTATTGTAATGAACAGCAACCAGTCTGAACTTGCCCTTAAATACGAAGGCTTTTCTGATTACTGACTTCTAAAAAAAAAAAAAAAATCAGCATAAATTTCAACTTTACAAAACACTTTTTTTAAATCCCATTTTAATTTAGTTAACAGAAAATCTGCCAGTTGTGCAGTTAGTGCAGCTTGTGTGGAATGAGATGATTTGTAGTTTTGTAGTAGAAAGCAGAACTACATTCTAAGTAATGCATATTTAAAGCATTCTGAGAGCCAAACCAAGCGGGCAATGAATGGTGTTCACCTTAATGTCAAGCATGCACCACTGTGATGTTGTTAGCTAGGGCTTGTTTTTATGCAGTTGTCATAGGGTCTGGTTCTTTTGTGCTGCACTAGTCTCATCTCACAGACCACTTTAGTCCAACAGGTGGCATTTTGACAATTAATCTTTTTTCATGTATAGAAGAATTTGTTGGACAGCACAACTGATTTTAGTGGCATGTTTAATGTTCATTGAGTTGCTTACAAACAGAATACACACTGCAAGTATGTTAACCAGCTTCATAGTTTCATAGGTTGCTACTAAGCTAATGACTGAGACTGCCAGGGCCCTTACGAGCATATTCACATATTCACATACTCCAAATGCATTTGGATCATGGGTGTCTATACAAGGGGGGGACAAGTTAGTATGGAGGTAACTAAGAAATTTCTAGTGGGGGGGTCTTAGTTAGGATAATACTTTTCTTATTGATGGCCTGTGACCTTAAGGGACTGGGGGTAAATTTATGATTTCCTATCCAACTGTCAAGGTTTCACTTGACTAGGGTCATGGATGAGGTCTGTTTTACATGGATGAAGAACCTATTCCAGAGCATGGAAGATCCTTTGGGACACGTATCTGTCTCTCTAGCATATTCTATTTATTTGACAGGCGAAGTTCAGATCCCTTGATCTAGTGTTTCTGCTGCTGTTTGTTTTGCACAACTGCAACAGATTTTTCAAGACTGAGTTTGAGGAACCCTTGTAAGCCAGGCAAAGATCCTCTCACAGCAGCCTGTAGGAGACTTAATACAGATACCGAGCTTTTAGGCAATCAGTGTAGGTAGGACAGGGTATTTATGCCCTGAATTCTCATGATGAGAAACCTTTGTGGGTGCTCCAACTGTTGCAGGTGTCTGGTTAGTTGCATGTCGAAGAGGGCTCCTGGACGATAAGTCTGATTAAGGGCTGAGTAGAGTGGTATTGGAACTTCCTTGGATATGGATTCCATACCCTCACTTAAAAGTTGAGTGGCATAGAATGATTTTCTTACTATCTTAGCTACGTGTTGATCAAAGGCCAGATTGTTGTATGCATATGTTTCCAGATTCCTTATTACTAAGTTGTCTCTTGGGAGTGTTTTATTGCTGGAAAAATAAACTTGGGTTGACAGTTTCCCCAAGGGCATTATAGTGCATTTCTTGACATTTAGTTTTAGGCCATGGCTTTGACACCAGTCATTTGTCCATGTTAAGCCCTCTTGCAAGAGGTTGGTGTCTTGGGGAGAATCTATAATATCTCCCAATTTACAGTAATCTGAGAACTTGGTGATCCAGAGCTCCGGAATGTTAGCCTTGACTTCCAAGAAGTAGATGCCAAACAGGAATAGTCTTGGCACAGAGCCCTGAGATACTCCACTGGTGACCTTTTTCTTGGTGGAGGTAGTCTCCCTGATCGTGACTTCTTGGATCCTGTCTGTGAGACTGGTGACCTGCCAGCGAGTTATGTAAGGATTTATGTCTAGCTTAGAAAACTTGTCAAGAATGAAATGTCTTGGCCAGGTCAAAATACTCAGTATACACTGTTTTACAATAGTGCATTGCCTAGAAGTTTACTAGGTTAAGTAGGCACAACCTTCATTTGACAAAGCCAAAGTGGGATACATTCAGTGTCTGTAGTTTGCTAATTTCCTTATTTATCATTTCCATAATAATTAGTTCCATAGCTTTGAATGTTAGGCTTATTAGATTAATGTGTCTGTAGTTCCCTAGATTGGTTGATGATATATCTTTGTGGAGGGGAATAACTGCCACTTCCTTCAGGCTTTTGCTGTGACTGCCAAGTGCCAAGGTAGAGGTCATGTGATATGTATTCCCCAAAAAGAGTCTAATGTGACCAGTAAAGAGGTGATATAAGTTGGTGGGTAACATGTAATTAGGAGAGATGAAGTAGGGGTGGCAAAAGGGATGTTTGTGTTATGCTGGAGATAGTATACTATGTATTCAATATAAAAGGTAGACATCTTTCACTGAACTGAGTCATAGTTCTTCAGTGCTCTGCAGTTTGGTACATATGCCTTGTCTCATTTAAACTGTGCTGTTTTTAGGCACGTTTAGAAGGCAGTTTTCATTTGCATATGCTGTGTGTTTGAGTACATGTGCTGGTTTCCACTTGCATCCTGACAGTTACCGTAGTTGTTTAGGAGTAGTATGTACTGGTATATGTGTGCAGCTTGACTGGTTTAACATCATGAGGTGCATGAGTGTAGTGCTGCTTCTCGATCGGACTCTCCTCAACTCTGAAAAGCAGAAAATCTCTCTAATCTGACAAACCTTACCTATCGCCCAAAGATCATCAGGTCCTCTGTTCCCACCTCTCAACTCTGCATTGAGGAGCAAAAGTGAAAGTTTTGTAGCCAAATTGCTTGCTACAATGTATGCCACGCACAAAGTCCTGAAGCAAGTACTTCAAAACTGATGGCAAAAACTGTAGAAGAATGTCAGAATTCACTTCTGTACCAGCATTTAAATACTGGGATGGAAGCGAGTACCAGTACTGCACTACTGCAGGCCATACCCCCTAATACTTTCTAGTTGGGGCACCTGCTCCTTTGCCCCACCCTAGTTGCATGCAGGTCATGCCCCCTAATACTTTGTAGTTGCGGCACCTGCTCCTTTGCCCCACCATAGCTGCGGTTCTGGCATTGTTGCACATTTGCACTCTAGGTGTCTTAGCTTCATGTATTTCATGAGTGGTATGCAGTGGTGACACTTGCATCTTGGCTGATTTTAGTCCCAATTGTAGTTGTGTGCAGAGTATAGTACAGCTTCTTATAGTGCTTTGGTCTCTTTTCCATGCCGTTGCTGAGCCGCTCCTCATCTTTCGTGTTATTAGTGCGCAGTATGCAATAATTTCGCTTTTTGCATTACTTGAAAATGCTTCTGTCAGAGAGAAAGTAGGACTTGTCCCCCCCCCCAAACACACAGCTTTCTGTGTCTTTTTTTTTTTCTTTTTGCAATGTTTATAAATAATGACTTATGTCCCAGCAAGTTACTGAGGCAGCTGTGGCCCTACTCATGCAAAGAGCATCATGAGGGCTAACAATGTATGTCTGTCCAAAGCAGAAATTATTTTCTTTTATGTTGCTGTTAAATGTCTTGTGACAGATTTTAGGACATTGTTGTATTTTTAAATTGTTTGCAATGATAATGTACTTGTATCTGCAACTGAATAATCATGCATTGTACACAGGGATACTACACAGGGATACTTCATAGCATGTATAAAGTAAAGGGAAAGAAGTTGCAGTAACTAATGCATTATGACTGCAACAGTTCTTTCCATAAAGGTCATAAATTAACAGATGTTCACATCAAATTCATAAATTTTATAGTGGACTGTAATTTTTCAGACAAGACTTAAGTACCTTTTTACTTTTACTTAAAGTCCTGATGACATTAGAAAATATATGTTACATCTGTGTACAACAGCTTTTAGCTGCCTGTTCTTTTCAAGGAGATAATTTTGTAGACAAGATGTTGTCCAGGCAGCATTCACTACTGTCTGTAATCTATCACTCAGTAAGTTTTACTCTTCACTGTGATTAGTTTAATGTATTTATTTATTGTATACTGTACATAGCTCCTTTGGTTTTGTAACCCTGAGATCTTTAATGTTTATCCAGTCTCATTAATGCTACTTTTGCCCACATATGGCATATCTGTTTTCTGTCTCTCTGGTGTAGTGTACTAAGCATGCCGTATTTTGTTGTATCAGATTGCCTTTGTACACTAAGGTCGTACTTGCAAATTGTTTCTTTCTGGTTTCTCTGTTGCTTCTAGTCGTTTTGTTTTATGTTTACTCTATCAGGCTCTAAATAAAAAATGACATTTTCTTGGCATACATACTTGCCAGTTTAATAGAATGAATGGGTGCCAACGTCCATTTTTTTAGAGGTTCGCCTAGTTACATGTGTGATGTCCTGGGATCTAGTATTTCACTCAGTTAATGATTTATTCATTAACTGGGCAACATCCACTAGCCCACAGGTGTCTCTTGGTTTTCAAGTACAACCCAGGAGTAGGTATTCTTCTGGTTAGGTAATGTGTTCTAATGTCCATGGAGACTGAATGAATCCAATATGGAGCAAGGTAAAAATTGTTAGCAGCTTGACCTGTCCCTGTGGGCTGTATTGCCAGACCATCTTTTTCCATTTTCTTATATAAAATTGTACTTCTCAGTTGGGGACAATACAGTATATAGTCTAGCAGAGATAATACTGTCCACAATTCCCCTTCTATGTACTTGGAATCAGTGACACTCAGAATTAGTCCAAAATAACAAAAAATACACCGAACCCACAGACATTGCTAACATCCTAGCTGACAGGTTCAGCGTAAACTTCTTCCTCCCCTCCCCACCAAAAGGGCAAATATCTATCCCAGCAGAGTGCTGCCCCCCTGACATCTCAGATGCTCAGGTAAGAGCCGCCCCCTCCAAAGCACAAAACACAGCATCAGTGGGACCAGACGGTGTCCTGGGCTGTGTCCTACATGAACTCCAAGAAGAGCTAAACCCAAACATAAAACTACTGTTCAATCTCAGCCTTACTACAGGATATGTACCCAAAGAATGGCGTACAGCAACAGTGGTCCTTCTCCACAAAGGTGGTGCCTCAACAGATCCCGGAAACTATCGCCCCATAAGCCTGACTAGCTTGGTCTGCAAAGCTATGGAAAGGATCATCATGGACCTCATAAATAAAGATATTGGGGACCTACAGACACTGGATCCTACCCAGTTTGGCTTTGTTAAGGGCAGATCCTGCCTCTTAAACCTGGTCGATTTCTTTGAAACAGTCACCAAGGCCATTGACGAGGGGAAAGTAGTCCACACAGCCTACCTGGACCTCGCAAAAGCCTTCGATACAATACCCCACTCGGGCATTATAGATAAGCTCACCAGCTTAAATATAAACCCCTATGTCACTAGATGGGTTGCAAACTGGCTCAAGGACAGAACCCACATGGTTAGAATTGCTGGAGCCATATCAGACTCCAAACCAGTTACAAGTGGCGTCCCACAAGGCACAGTCCTGGGACCTCTCTTGTTCGGTATAGATTTCTCGGAGGTACAGGCCAACATGGAAAGACTGTGGCTGACCAAGTTCACAGACGACTGCAAACTGGGCACCATAATCGACTCTCCAGCCGACACAATCATCCTCCAAAAGGGCCTTATAGAAACAGACAACTGGTGCCAGAGCCATGGCCTCAAGCTAAATGCCAAAAAGTGTATAGTCATCCCCTTTGGCAAAAACAAAGTGCCCACAAATTACCACATAGGTGGTAATCCATTAAGTACAGAAGAAGTAATTAGGGACATGGGGACCCAAGTTGATAGCAATCTCTCATTTGACAACCACATGGCCAAAGTGGTTAGAAAAACATTTTATATAGCCCACCTAATCATGAAGGGATTCACATCTAGATCAGGGGAGGTCATCGTACCTCTTTACTCATCCCTCATCAGGCCCATAACTGAGTACAATGCCCCTTTTGGGATGTACCTTACCAGACACCTGCAGCAACTGGAAAGACCCCAAAAGTACCTCACCAAGAGGATTAAAGGGCTCAAACAGATGCCATATGCTGCCCAGTTAAAGAAACTCCAGCTCTACTCAGTGGCATACCGCCTGCTCAGAGGCGATCTGTGCCTGACGTATAAAGCCATGTCCAACCCAGAATTAATGGACATGCTGCACCTCAGAAAATCCAAATCCCATCGAGCTACGCGCTCGAGAGACTTGAACCTCAGCACTGAAATAAATAGGACATGCTGGAGGGACAGATTCATAAACCTAGAGGCTCCCTTCACTCTGGAATAAAATCCCAGTCCATCCCAGTCCAGGTTAGGCAGAGTCCCTCATTGACTCTCTTCAAGAGGAATCTTGATGAGTGCATGGGAGATCGTAGGTTTACCCTGGGTATCGCTTCTGTGTCACTGTTAGACAGAGGCACAGTATACTAACCTCGAAAAAGGGCATAGCAAAATTAATTTAAAATGGGTGGCGAAAGCCAAACACACTGTGGCTTGGCTTATAAATGACCTAGGGCAGATAGCCTGGTATGAATCTATGACACGTAGAAGACTCTTCATATCTCTGTTGGAGTTCTGGAATTGATGCCAAAATGGTAAAAATGAGCCAAGTTGTGCCATTTCAGAGAACTCCATCTCAAGCAATGCCTTTATAAGCAACTCGTGTTTCACTTTGTAAAAGGTACCCAGTGTTCTCTGTCTCAAGGTGTCCTCATTTTTTAATAAGGCTTATACACTTTTACTGGTGTTGTGCACTTATCTCAAAGTAGGTGAGTTTGTTGACAAGTAAGTCAGGTGAACGGTATACTCTACCAGTTGTCATAGCGATATGATTGTTGCCAATGTCATATGTTTACACAGAAATAGATTACAGTGTCTTATAATGTTGACAATGGCAATGACTATGTAATAATCTTGTCCTGTTTCTTTACCCTGAGTGAGAGAGATCCTTTTCCGTAGAGTAGAATTAGGATTCCTAAGGCCGTTTTACTTCTTTAAAGGACTTGATTTTGCTTCTGAGTTAAAATATTTACTCTTCATGAATGACTGCCATGTTAAATCTCTATTTTTCAAAAGTTTGTCAGTGTCTTCCTGTTTGTGATTGCCAGACTTGACGAGACAGTTAAATCATGTCTGTGCTTCACACAGCTACTGATACAATATAATTTGTAATTTTCTCCTGCTTGTAATTGGGCAAGGTTTTTTTCCTTCCATTTTACAGTATGATCACTGGGACAATAATGTGTATTTTGCTGTACACGGAGTGGTCTTTGCTAGTGTATTGAAAACAATCCGCTACCTCAATATCCGCATCCAGCACATATGTTGAGTTTTATGCACCTGCTACAGTTTAAAAAGAGATAGGTAATGAAGTATGTCTGTATAGTATAATATTTACCTTCAGCAACAGGCCTAATCCTGTTTACACTGTGTAATTGCTCTTTAATGTAAGTTCAGTGGCACCATGTGGCCATCCAAGTCTGTGACTGCAGTGAGTCCTTAACAGAGTAGATCTGAGTAAAGTCATCTGCTTGAGGCCAAAAGGTGCAAATGAGGCCCAGAAGGTGAGATTTCAAGGGCCCAGCTTCTTCTGTACTTCCTTCTGAATGTCCCTTTAGATTACTTTGTGCATACAATATCATATTTACTGTATGTGCATTCCTGCACTGTTTCTGCATCTTGCATATCTAAGGGAGTTAGTTTAGTCACAATACTAAATGAGACGTAGTCCATCAAAGCCGTATTTACACAATGTGATGCAGAAACAGTTTGATAAGGCAGTTTGATAGTTAATTTAGTGCATACTATAAGGTAGTTTGATAGTCAATTTAGTGCATGCTAAAAGAAAGTAAAAGGAAGTCCTTTGCTGTGGACTTCCATTTGCTTTCTTTTAGTATGCACTAAAATTAATCACCTTTGACTCTTTTTTTTTTTTTGTAGGACTGTAAACAGCAAAGATCATCTCAGTCCTGCTTCACATAGAACTTCCTAACCCTAACTTAGAACATTGTCTGGGTATTAGTTATTAACTAGTTCTGTAATTTGTATTGTTCATCTGTCTTGACTCTTATGCTGTTCTGCATTCTCACTATGCAGTTCTTTTAAAATGCTTTTAAAAGAGTGATGTTCTTACCTGCTGTGCACAGCCCTATTTCATATTTTGCTAGGTTGCTGCCCTGAATGCCTCCCATAAGATCTTTCATCTTATTTCTAAACTTGAAGACCTTTCTGGGGGTTCCTAGCATTGTATTCTTGCTTTTCATGTCTTTTGTCAAGCTTAACGTCCATATATGCTATGTCCAGATAACATCTCAAATGTTGGATTAAGCTAGAGGGATGGGAAATAAGGAGAACCTGGAAAAAGGAGTTAAAGAGAAGCAT
This sequence comes from Protopterus annectens, assembly GCF_019279795.1. Classification (NCBI taxonomy): domain Eukaryota; kingdom Metazoa; phylum Chordata; order Ceratodontiformes; family Protopteridae; genus Protopterus; species Protopterus annectens. The sequence goes on from NC_056729.1 coordinate 76,516,058, forward strand.
AAAAGGAACGGGGAGGAGTGAGATGTGGTTATTGTAGGCATAGCTAGAGGTTTCTAGCTAGTAATTCTTGGGATGACATTGTGGAATCCACCCATTTATCTAATTAAAGTTGGATTCCTGCTGATGTTATAATGACCATTATAAGTCGATGCATAAAGTGACCTTATTAACTCAGAAGGTTGGTGTACAGAAATCCAGTATCTCTGTGTTGTTTAAAATAAAAGTAATGTGGTAACACAACACCCCTGAATAGTCTGTTCCAGCAGAAGCATAGTTGTATTTCAATATTTTAATATTTCGTTTTTTTCTATATACACTGACATCTGATTCTAAAGTGAATCTTTTTCTGTAATCTTGGAAGACATTATGTAATGTTTGTGGCACTTTTCTTCTCAGTTATTGATATTTATTTTTAGTAATGGGTTACCAAATATTAGCTCTGCCAGTGCATTTGAAGCAAAGACTTTCAAAAACAATCCGATTAGATATTGTTTCATAGACCAGGCAGAGGTCACTTCTTTATATTCTGTAAGAAACAGAATGCAATGACAGCTCCTGAAACCTTTCTGTATAGTTCGTGTTTTTTAACCCTATGATTTTCTAGTCAGGAATTATAACGCTAAGTTCTTTCAGGTGACTTGTTGGAAGGCTACAAAATGCATCATTTTCAATAATAGCTGCAATCAGTTAAGTATGAAGTGATGCAGTGATCTCCCTGAAGTATCAAGACATGCGTTTAGAATTTTCTGACTTTGGTAGATATATATTGGCCTAAGTTTAAATTGTTATCTATCATTGTTCCTAGGCCTTTGAGCATAGCTCCCCTGATCTGACAATTTAATTAATTAATTTTCCATTTGTTAACTGAGGTAGAGTGCTTATTCTCACGGACCACATTCAGGCTCTTCCCAGAAAAGAATGTAATAAACTGCAATCAAACAACAGTAAGTGCAATTAAAAAATTAAAAAAATGAAATTAATGAAATTGAATATAAAACAAACACAGTAAAAAAAGTGAAGCAGCATTAAAGCAGTGTCACAAAACTATATATTTTATCCAGAACAGACTACAAATAATCCTACATGAATACCAAAAAGCAAAAAGGCAAGCAGCTGATTGGAGCACATTTTGTAATAATATTTTAAGTCTTTTTTTGCCTAGTCTTATGTTGCTAAATTTGTGACATTAAATGTGAGGTCATAGTTACTGCAATAGGTATGTCTTTTTGTAGACCTTCTTGGAGAACGTCAGCATCAGTTTGCCACCCAGGTTTGCAGTGATCATCATATTTGATTGTTATCTGTGAGGTAATGTAATGTGCTGTATGTATGAGTTGCAATACATAATGCTGCATTTGACTTTAAAATGCATGCATTTCTTTACATTCTTTTCCATTAGTTGTTACTTTTCTGTTCAGTCTGTAGCTGCAGTTCTGCATTTGCAGGTCTGTCCATGCCACTTTACTGCTCTGTTTTTTTTTTGTTTCGGGTTCTGTAGCAGTCTTAGATTGGATCATCTTCAATGATGAGTCTGCTGTTGCAGTTCTTTTAAAGAAGAAGCATTTTATTAAATTATCACTTATGACGTAGCCAGTCATAAATTTATGTAAATGAAAACACACCATACTTTTCAGACGGTATATTTCACTCGTAATCTATACAGTCATTGTCAGTCAATCATTACAAAGCTCACTCAATTCCTGCCTTCCCATAAATCTTATTCCTTCTCCAAAACTTTATTCTGAATGTATTGTTCCCCTAGTTGCCCTTTTTATTCCTATGTAATTTGCTCCTGTCCGTTTCTGATCCAGTTCTCAGTTATTTTATCTCTGTTACTATATTCACTTCTTCTAGTACAGTTGGTTTAGACTTTATTTATTTTCTAGTAATTGCCTTTTAGGTTGTTGTTGTGTCTTTTCGGCTTTTCCCAGTTAGGGGTCGCCACAGCAGAACTCCGGTCCGCTAATAATTGGTAGTTAAGTTTTACGTGCCGAGTTACCAGCCTGCCGCACAACCTTCAGCGAAGGTACGCCCATTCACGTATGTCTCCATGCAGAAGATGCTCTAGCTGAGAATCGAACCAGACAGCATCTTACTGCGAGGCGACAATGCTACTGCAGCACCACCACCGCGGGATTAAGCAAGACCTTACTATGGCTAGGCAATTCCGATTCTGTATCATAGCTCAAAAAAGTAATTTCCTTAGTTATACCAGTTTGCTCACCTAGTATTTGTTAGAGTAGACTGCAGGGAATTTTTGAAGACTGCAAGCTCATTACACTACCAAAGAATATGTTCCCAATTACCTCTTTCTTCTTTATTTAATTAGTTAGTTTTTGTGAACCGGGAAAGTCCAACTGGATGATGTCCATTTTCAGTGGAGGCCCGGGGAGAAAAGCTCCGTTAAATAACAAAAAAAGGACATTGTAACATCATTTGTATACAAAAAGTAGTATATCACAGCAGTACAAATTTAAAATATTATGCAAAGTGAAGGAAGACATCCAGTATTCACTGTTTTTCTATGTAGTGAGAGATGAAAGACAGAAAGAGAGTCATACAAATTAATGACCTTCTACATTTCGTATCAAGCGAGATAGAGAAGAAGTTCCACAAGACAGATAGGACATTGCAGCAGTACATACATTAAAATGGTATTTGACTACCATGCTGATAGTATACAAAGTGAGGTACATGCTTTTGTTCTACTTGACTAGTCTAGTGAGAGATGGAAAGCCATACTGTCTATTCAGTTTATGTATATTTACATATGTACATTCTGTTTGTAAAGCACAAACAGGTAGAGAGTACAGTGTGTATAACTCTACGTTTGGGAGTCATGCATTTGAGGAAATCTTACTAACTGGGCAAAAACAATAGTGGTAGGGATAGTGTAGCGGGATTAGAGTTTTGGACTATGTGACACATGGACAAAGCCAGGAGTGTATGAGATGGGCCTTAAGGGTGTTTTTGAATTGGTTGGAGTTAGCTGCAGCAGTTATGGGTGAGTGGAGATTATTCCAAATTTTAGCTATAGTGTGTGAGAATAAGGCTTTGCTGGCTCTGTTGTTAGCAGTGGTAACAGTGAGAAGTGGTTTATTGGTGGAGCGTAGTGTGCGATTTGGGGTGTAGTTGGTCAGCAATTGCTTCAGTGTGAGAGTTTTGTCAGGTTGTTTTAGGGTGTTGCAGGATATGACAAGTTGGTGATAGAGTAGTAGGTGTAGGAGTTCAAGCCACTGGAGTTCCCTAAGTGGTAGGCAATGGTGGGTTCTGAAAGGGGAGTTTATAGTGAACTTGGAAATTTTGTTATAGCAAGACTCGAGTTTGACCAGCTCGGATGTCCTGACATGAGTGAGAATTGGGGCTGCATAGAGTAGTGTAGATAGAAGGTGGGTTTGAGCTAGGGTGATTTTAGCATGGTCTGTTAGAACGTTTCTTTGTCTATATAGGGAGCCCATTTTTTTGTGCACCTTTTTTATAGTTTGAGAAATGTGGATGTCAAAGTGGAGGTTATTGTCAATTTCCATGCCAAGGAGCTTGGTGTGGATGGAGAGAGATGGCAGTACCATTATTGGAAGAGACAGAGAAAGGTATTGGTGAGGTTTTAGATTTGTTTGGGGAGGATAGAAGTAGTTTTGTTTTGTTAGGATTTAAGATGAGTTGAATATTAGAGATCCAGTTTTCTACTGAGGTAAGAGATTCCTGGGTGAGCTGCTGAAGAATGGGGAGTGATGAGGCTGAGCAGATTAGAGTGGCATCATCTGCGTACTGGATTAGGTTGGCCTGCAGGGTAGAGGTGTATAGGTTGTTAGTAAAGATTGAAAAGAGTAGTGGGCCCAACATAGAGCCGTGGGGAACACAAATCGTGGATGGGAGTAGGGGTGATAAGACTCCTTGCCACTGGACAGCTTGTTGGCGCTCAGAAAGGTAATTTTTGAACCAATTAATGGTGTTAGGGGTGAAGGCTAAAGAGGTTAGAGTGTCTATTAGCATGGTGTGGGAAACCATGTCGAATGCCTTTGAGAGGTCAAGGAATATAGCAGATACAAATCTATTGTTGTTCCTATGCTGGTTCACTAAGTGTGTGAAGAAGACAAGGTCTGTGATTGTGCTGTGGTGTGAGTGGAAACCGTATTGTGGAGGGGAGAGGAGATTGTTTGATGTTAGGAAATGCATAACTTGGGAGTGTATGCATTTTTCTAGTATCTTTGATGGGGGGAGATAGGATGGCTATGGGGCGGTAGTTGGAGAAATCATAAGAGGTTCCGCCCTTATGAAGGGGAATAATGTAAGATGTTTTCCAAAGGCGAGGGGAAGTATGATTCTTGTATAGATCAGTTAATAAGGATTGAGACTGGGTAGCATATTGAGTTTGCAGCCATTTTTAGGAAATGGGGTGGTAAGCCATCTGCTGCAAAAGTAGTGGGTTTCAGTTTTAGGAGGTATTTCTGTATTGTAGGGGTTTGGACCGTGGAGAAAGTGAGGGGAGAAGAGTGTTTGGGGGCTGTTGGCATGGGAGTGTAGTTGTTTGTGGATAGTTGAGTAGATAGAGAGATGATAGATTCAGTAAAGTGCTGGTTGAATTTGGAGGCTATCTCGCTATCTGAATTTGTGGAGGTTGAGGTGGGAGTAGATTATGTGATTTTTCCTGGTTTTAGCAGGGAGTTAATTGCATGCCAGAATTTTTGAGGGTTATTATCATGTTTATTTTGGATGTTTAGGTAGTAGTTCTGCTTATCAATTTTGGTTTGTTGTTTGACCTGGTTCCTAAGACTTTGATAATTTTGTTTGGAAAGAATTGTGTTGTCTGTCTTCCAAGTTTTCCAGGCATTGTCCCTGGATTTTAGTAGGGCTCTAGTAGACTTGGTAAGCCATGGAGCTGAGTGAAGCTTAGTCCTAATTGTTCTTATGGGGGCTATTTGGTCTAGGATCTTAGTGAATGTAGTATTAAAATAATCTACTGCTTGGTCCAAGTCGAGGGAGCATAGCGGTTCCCAGTGCACTTTTGAAATAAGTTGTTGAGTTCGGCCGCGTTTACTTTGTGAATATTCCTGACTTTTCTAAGGATTGTAGGTTTGGGTACATTAGTACGTTTTCTTAGGAGGAAGGTTGGTAGGTGGTCACTAAGGCTGTCTGATAGGGAGCCGATTTGGTAGTTTTTTTTCTGGATAGTTCACTAAGGTCCAATCTAGTATAGATTCTTTTTGAGGTCTCTTATCAATTCTAGTAGGTTCTGAAATAAGTTGGGAGAACCCGTATAGGTTTATGTAGTTGGTGGGGTTTTTGGAGTTGCAGGCTAGCCAATCAGTATTCAGGTCTCCCAGAAGAGTAGTTTCTTTTGGAGGGTGTCTTTTATCCATTGCAGCATCTCCTCAATTATTGCTAAGTCATTCCCTGGGGGTATATATGCACAGAGAATGCTGATGCTCTTTTTCTTGTTTATTTGTAGCAGGGAGCCTATGATTTCAGTGGGATTAAGTTTAGGAGGAGAAGTTGGCAGGGGTTGCATAAGAGTGTATTTTTGTAGACAGTTGCTACACCTCCCCTTTTTTTCCTGTTCTGTCAAGTCTCATGATATTATATCCTGGAGGCAGTATATCCTCATTTTTTGTGCTGGGTTTTAACCATGTCTCAGTTATGGTTAGAATGTCAAGGGAGTAGTGTGTTAGGAATGCGTGAAATTGAAGCAGTTTATTTAATATACTGCGAGCATTTAGGTTTATGATGAATAGGTCAGTATTTTGTATGTATGTGGGTATAAGGTTGATTGGGCCAGGATTTCTTCCCCATCACACCTTCAACATTTGTAATCTACCGGAGGAAAAATTCTTTGGAGTCTGCTTGCGGTATAAAATCACCTATGCAAATACTTCCAAGCAAAGATCCTGAATCTTCTGGACTCTGTTGCATATTTGGGAGCCATACATATGTACCCCCTTGTTTCTTTGTGAATCGTTTATCCATCTTTTCCCAATTCTCTCTAACCTCCTCTAATTCATTCCTATAGTTATCACTCAATTTTTTATGCCCTACTAATTTTGCCGATACAGCTCTGAACATGTTCTGTCCTGTTTGTAACACCATACACCGAGTCCCAGAAGCTGTAGCTTGATAATAGTCTCTGTGGCAGTAGCCGTGTTGCCTACTTGTTTTGATCAGATATTAAATTGCGGCAATAAGTGGGATTATATACTTGTTAAAGTGACCCCCCCCAACACGTGGTGAGGATGGAGTGCCTCCTCTTTTTTAGTGCTTTATTTTTGTTTTTGAGATGTGAGCTGGCTTTTTGAGTTTTGTGTCTGTCATTCTTTTCTCCTATTTCAGACCTTTCAGTTTTAGGTGGTTTGCTATAGACCCTCCTTACAGACAGTTGCGTAGTGGTCTCAGGTGTAAAGCGTTAGTGGGTACAATCCAAGAGCTCAGAAGTTGTTTTCTATACTGAAGTGCTTGAAGAGAAAGGCACTTGAATTCAGTCCTTTTTTGTATCTTCTGTTGAGAAGGGGTGTAATTGGTGGGGTGTGATTGGCTGATTCACTGTATTAAGCTTTCTACAGTAATGCAAAGACAGCTTTTTTTTTTTCCCTTCACTTGAAGAGCTGGTAGGAGTGGAGGGGCACATGGATTGGCTGCTTTACTGTAGCTTTTTTTTTTTTCTTCTTCTTTCTTGCAGGAGGGGCACATGGATTGGCTGCTATACTGCAGCTTTTTTTTTTCTTTTTTTACTGGGGAGGGCACATGGATTGGCTACTTTCCTGAGGCTTTTTTTTTTCTTTTTTGCTCCTCACTTGAAGAGCAGAGAGAGTCGTGTGCAATTTTGAGGGATTGGCATAGGACACTAGCTACGGCTCTGCTAACAGACTCCAAAGTAGTAAGTAATGCTGCAAAAGAGTTCAGTGTAGTAATTTATTTTTGCTGTCAAGGTTACCTTATAAATGAGAAAGTCATCTTGTATGTGATTTGACTACTGTTACTACTGAAATAAAAAAAAAAGGTTTTAGATCGTCAGTTTCTGATTTGTATGGGAGCTAGGCTTATAATTAACATTTATCCTACATGTGGTTTATAAGCTTCTAGCATCCCGTAAGTGATCCAGAGTTGTGAGTATAGAGAACTTAACAGTAAAAGGTATTAATAATAATACAGTTGAAGTGAAACTCTGCAGGACCAAGTAATACAATATATATTGCTGAGTAGAGTATATTTGGATTTTAAAAGGTTGTGTGGTTGTTAGCATTCACAAAAGTTTCAGAACATTTTATAAATTCTCAGTCTGTTCCAACTAAATACCCATCCTCAGCCTCCTCACGTTCACAGATTAGATTTTACATCCACCTGGTAATCTAAGGATGTCAACTTTACCCACTTCAAATTTCCAGCCATTCCAGTATAAATATTTCCTGTCAGAGCACCCTAGAATTAAGTTCCGCCTGCTGGCAGCACAATCAGTTGCTGTACAGAACAAGTACATAGATGTACATAACCTCATGCATATACCTCATTTTGGTCAGTACTGCCTCATGCAGCTCACATATCATGCTTTCAAATAAAATAAGATTTCTACCAGTTTGCATCCTACATCAGTTCAGTTTCATAATATAACATTTTATCTCCTGAACACTGATTGGGTTTCAGCACAAAAAGTTCCATCCGGTCACCTGTTTATTGTTTTTGTAACAATGTCACAATGCCATGACTAGGAGCTGCTTTTGGGCACAACTGATGGTTCGTAGGTTCTTACTATGCAAATGATCTATTTGATGAGTGGGAGCATGGACTAAACATACGATCCTAACTGCATGTTTTTTTGTATTCATAAGGTCTTAAATGGATACACCAGGGGTGAATTTCCAGGTCTCTATTCACTCATTGAGGCTGGTTTTAAGAACAGTGCCATGAATGGAGGTGTGTGTGTGTGTGTGTGTGTGTGTGTGTGTGTGTGTGTGTGTGTGTGTGTGTGTGTGTGTGTGTGTGTGTGTGTGTAGCAGGAAAGTGCTGCAAATGGAGGGGTGTATTTGTGGAGCAGGAAAGTGCTGCAGATGAAGGTGTGTGTGTGTGTGTGTGTGTGTGTGTGTGTGTGTGTGTGTGTGTGTGTGTGTGTGTGTGTGTGTGTGTAGCAGGAAAGTGCTGCAAATGGAGGGGTGTGTTTGTGGAGCAGGAAAGTGCTGCAGATGAAGGTGTGTGTGTGTGTGTGTGTGTGTGTGTGTGTGTGTGTGTGTGTGTAGCAGAAAAGTGCCACTAATAGAGGTGGCTCAGGTGGGGCATTTGTGTGTGTGTGTGTGTGTGTGTGTGTGTGTGTGTGTGTGTGTGTGTGTGTGTGGGGAGCAGGAGGTGTGTGGCCAGACATAGTTAATGTGTGCATGCGCTTGTGTGTACATGTGTACACTCATAGTACAGTGCATCCCGCTCTGTCCCTCTGTGATTCTATCATGACTTTGTGGGTGTGTCCCTTGCAGAAGAGAGGCTTGACATTTTTTATCCACTGTATTGCGAGAGTGCGACAGAACCACAGAGGGACAGAGCCATCGCCAGATAAGCCTGACTAGCTTGGTCTGCAAAGCTATGGAAAGGATCATCATGGACCTCATAAATAAAGATATTGGGGACCTACAGACACTGGATCCTACCCAGTTCGGCTTTGTTAAGGGCAGATCCTGCCTCTTAAACCTGGTTGATTTCTTTGAAACAGTCACCAAGGCCATTGACGAGGGGAAGGTGGTCCACACAGCCTACCTGGACCTCGCAAAAGCCTTCGATACAATACCCCACTCGAGCATTATAGATAAGCTCACCAGCTTAAATATAAACCCCTATGTCACTAGCTGGATTGCAAACTGGCTCAAGGACAGAACCCACATGGTTAGAATTACTGGAGCCATGTCAGACTCCAAACCAGTTACAAGTGGTGTCCCACAAGGCTCAGTCCTGGGACCTCTCTTGTTCGGTATATATTTCTCGGAGGTACAAGTCAACATGGAAGGACTGTGGCTGACCAAGTTCGCAGATTACTGCAAACTGGGCGCCATAATCGACTCTCCAGCCGACACAAGCATCCTCCAAAAGGGCCTCATAGAAACAGACAACTGGTGCCAGAGCTATGGCCTCTAGCTAAATGCCAAAAAGTGTATAGTCATCCCCTTTGGCAAAAACAAAGTGCCCACAAATTACCACATAGGTGGTAATCCATTAAGTACAGAAGAAGTAATTAGGGACCTGGGGACCCAAGTTGATAGCAGTCTCTCATTTGACAACCACGTGGCCAAAGTGGTTAGAAAAACATTTTATATAGCCCACCTAATCATGAAGGGATTCACATCTAGATCAGGGGAGGTCATCGTGCCTCTTTACTCATCCCTCATCAGGCCCATAATTGAGTACAATGCCCCTTTTGGGATGTACCTTACCAGACACCTGCAGCAACTGGAAAGACCCCAAAAGTACCTCACCAAGAGGATCAAAGGGCTCAAACAGATGCCATATGCTGCCCGGTTAAAGAAACTCCAGCTCTACTCAGTGGCATACCGCCTGTTCAGAGGCGATCTGTGCCTGATGTATAAAGCCATTTCCAACCTGGAATTAATGGACATGCCGCACCTCAGAAAATTCAAATCCCATCGAGCTACGTGCTCGAGAGACTTGAACCTCAGCACTGAAATAAATAGGACATGCTGGAGGGACAGATTCATAACCCAGAGGCTCCCTTCACTCTGGAATAAAATCCCAGTCCAGGTTAGGCAGAGTCCCTCATTGACTCTCTTCAAGAGGAATCTTGATGAGTGGATGGGAGATCGTAGGTTTACCCCGGGTATCACTTCTGTGTCACTGTTAGACAGAGGCACAGTATACTAACCTCGAAAAAGGGCATAGCAAAATAAATTTAAAATGGGTGGCGAAAGCCAAACACATTCTAGCTAGGCTTATAAATGCCCTAGGGCAGATAGCCTAATATGAACCTATGAACCTATAAAGCCAATTTCAATAAAAAACATTCTAGTAATATATGTGTATGTGTGTGTGTGTTTATGTTTAATAATAACACTGTGTGAATTGTGTAGAACATTCATTTGTAAAGTGATTTTTACTTCCTGTAACATATTTATGCATTTTAAATAAATCAGCTTTGCATTTACAGACATACGTGACAGTGTGCACACTGCTGGCAATCACAAATGCTGGACCTATCAAACAGCTACCCACTGTACCCTAGAACAGATTAGCTTTTATGATGGACAAGAAATTTTGGGGAGTCCGACAATACTGTAGATGTGTGGTCAAACTAGAACATGTGCAGTCATATAATACATGTCAGCCTGTTAAGCTGAATTTTTTGACTTGGCACAGCTGTTCTAATTCCTCTTGTTAAAAATAAAATGTTCAGTGATCAGAAAAGTAAGCAGATTATGTCACTGTGCTGTAAACAGTAATCTGCACATAGAATTTCAGTTTTGTTCTACAGAAGACATGTTAACAGCTCTGTTAAACGTAACATCTGTCCAAGAGGCTATTAAGAAGCCTGTGCTTATTTCCACTAATGACACTTTCTTCCAAAAAAAACATAAGCAGACACTGCTGGCAAATCTCTTCTAAACTCTGCTGCATGGGGCCATGGCAGAAATTTATTGATTTTAATTAAATGGTTCTATAATTTCTCTGTTTTTGTAAAGTATGAGGCAATCTGTGCATTATGGAGGAGCTGTCTGAAATTAAATGCCAAGCAGTCTGTCTGTTTCTGCTGGAAATGTGCCACCATAATAAATCTGATAATATTGTTAATACTCAGATTGACCAGTATTTTCTTATGAAAGTCTTGAATTTCATTCAGCATATTGCCAGCTGCCATCTGTCACATGTAATTTCTGAGACTAGCCTTTAAATTTATAGCAACGTTGTATGATCTGAGCATGCACTAAGGCTTGCAGGAGGGCACAGTTATAGCCTTTCATTTTTAGAGGTTCATAGGTAAGTACTAGGCTATCTGCGCTTGCGGGCCATTTTAAGCCTGGTCAGTTTGCCTTTTTGTGTTTGAAATATCCTATCCTATTTGGATATTGATCAGCCTTACCCATATGGTCAATAATTATATATTATTCCAATGAGAATAACTGGCATCATGCCATAGGTAATTTAAGGGGACCCATGATTGGATAAAGCATTTAGGAGCTGCCAGTGTCCATTAGTAGTAGAAGAGGAAGTGCTGGCATAACATTTCTTTTCCCCATCCATAGACCTAAGTTGCAGATGAAAATGGACAGGGCTGAACATTGTTTTATCTGGAATGGGAGTCTGTTCCACAACAGCAGTATCCTCTGCAAAGTGTACCTGTCCCTGTTAATGTTGCAGAAGAGGTTTAGATCCCTAGACTGAGTATTTGTGATGCCATTTGTCTTGCTGATACACAGTAAATCCATCAGTAATGAGTTGGAAAAAATGCCTTGTATGCCAGACACAGGTCACCTCTTAGCAGTCTGTAGGATACCAAGTGTAGTAAAAAGGCTTCGAGTCCGACACATATGACATGTTCAGACATCGTACCTTTTGTAAGGTATATTTGTGTACATTTCAGTTGTTGCATGTGTCTGAATAGATACATGCCTAAGGGGCATTATATTTGATGACTGTCTCACAGCCCTCATTAGGCTAATGACATCCCTAGAGCTAGACACAATCCCTTTGTTTATAAGCTGTACAGTATAGAAGGACTTACAACAACAAGGCACATGGTGGTCAAAAGTTAGATCACTGTTCAGGTAAGATTCCAAACCCAAGCAACAGGGTCAACTTTTAGGGACGTGTTGGCATTGTGGTAGTTCCCTAGGGAAGATGACTTTAAATTAATTTTCTCTTCTGATCCACAGTTGTATAAGTAAGTGTCTAAAATGGGCAATGTGTAAAAGATTTAGTGTCTACCCTACGCACTAAGAAATTCAACATTAAAAGTCCAATCATGATCATAAAGCTGTGGATTTGATTTCCACAACAGGTACTTGGATTAAATTTTCAGTACTGACACTGCAGTGCAGCATGGGGTGAGTGAGGGTGCTGCATTCCTGAGTGTGCTGTCCTTTGGATGAGACATTCAAACAAGGTCCCATGCCTGAGTTAGTAGTAGCACAGGTAAACGATCCTATGACACGTATTGAAAAAAAAAGAGTAGAGGTTGCTTTATTACACTTTTCCAATTTTCTTTCATTATTTACACATTCATTATATCTACATTTTGTCACGATTTATAGATTTTAGAAGACACTTAACATATATTAATTTTCCTAAATATATTCCACAACCTTTTCAGTCCCACCCATTCCACATAACCAATTTTATACCTCATAGTACTTCCTTATTATCTTTTATTTTGTTATACAGCAAATCTTCACATCTTTTTTTCTCTAAACACCAAATAGCAGTGAATAAAATTTTATCCTGTTTTTCAATTTTTCCATTTTTCCATTCATTCCCAACCTTATGTTTCCAATAGAACACTATATCCAGTATCAATGTTGTGTTGTGTCTTTCGGCTTTTCCCGGTTAGGGGTCGCCATAGCGGAACTCCGGTCCGCTAATGATTGGTAGTTGATTTTTACGTGCCGTGTTACCAGCCCTGACACACAACCTTTAACGAAGGTACGCCCATTCACGCATGTCTCGACACAGAAGACACTCTAGCTGGGAATCGAACCGGACAGCGTCTTACTGTGAGGTGACAACGGTACCGCAGCACCACCACCGGGGGTTACTATATCCAATATCAATGTTTTTAATATTTTCCATTCATAAGCGTCTTTGAATAATTTCCAAAAAAACCTTAATTGTTTTTACAGTCCAAAAAAAGATTGCTGTGATGTCTTTTTAATATTACAACTATTGCAAATCCTTTTTTCTGTCATTTTATATTTCATAATCAAAAAACAAGGATGGTTACTTAAAGGCAACAAATAATTTCCAAAAACCTTAATTGTTATTACAGTCCAAAAACGATTGCTGTGATGTCTTTTTAATATTACAACCATTGCAAATCCTTTTTTCTGTCATTTTATATTTCATAATCAAAAAACAAGGATGGTTACTTAAAGGCAACAAATAACAAATGTAAGTAACCAAGAGCCAGAAATCAACAAAGCCCTCAATATATAAATATAGGAATTTATTACAAAAAACAAAAGTGCTTAATTGAGTGTTTTTTGTAATAAATTTCTATATTTATATATTGAGGGCTTTGTGGATTTCTGGCTCTTGGTATTTTATATTTCATCTTACTTTTCAATGGCAGTTTGTCCAACAGTAAATGCTACTAAATATCGCTAGTCCCCCCAAAAAAAAACTTTGAAATCTTTCCTGCCTTTGCCTTATTGCTTTCTTGTTGTAAATATCAACATAATAGTTCTCTTTCATTATTTTATGCCATTCTTTCCTTTCCATTTCTTTTTCATTTATAATCATTATCCATGCCTTTCTTTTTCTTTCACATTCCTTCTCTGTCAAATTTGTTTCTCTCTTCTTACCCCCACTCATCCACATACCTTTTTATTGTTGAAATATCAAATTTCCCAGTCTTGTCTTTGTCAAACACTGCTAGCACATGCAGCCATGTATTTGCTGCTGTTATATGCACTCTGGTACCATGTTGTGTATTCAGCAAATGCGATGCACTAAGCACATCACTTCTCATTTGTTGTGGGACTGTTTTTCTAGGCAAATCTGGTAGCAGAGTTTAAGGCAGATTGGGCCTATTGCAATCCAACGTAACAGAGTCGTGGCATCTGTGAACACAGTAAGTTTAAAGTAGCCCATAAGAGCTGCAGTGGTACTTATGAAACACGTGAAGTCAACTCTCTTAGATCCTGCGCTAGACTGATTTTAGAGTTTTCAGAGACTGAAGAGATAGCTGTCTCTTAGGCAATCATTACTGTCCTGCACCGGTATTCTTCCTCCAGCAGTGCCTTCTTTAGCTGGATATGTCCTTCTTAGGGCCAGATTCAAGTTACCCCAAGCACTTTCGCTGCAGCTGATTCCAACAGATGTGCTTCTGGATCCCTGAAGTCACAATGGTTAATAACCAGAATAACCCAGAATATTGCTCAGCTCTATATCAAAATATTTGCACTCGAAATGCTAAGTGCCGAATAGCCGAAAAAAGAAAGAAACCCCAGAGAAGAGCCAATCTCGAAAATCTCCCTTCTCTTTAAAGCTTCATTTTGCAGAGGGGGGCAAGCTCTCCTGCACCAACAACACTCCCAAACTTCTATATACCAACTTTGAGATCACTGTACCTCACTGAAAAGGGAGTATCCTGAGAAGTGGCATCTCCGACTTGATATATTTAAGTCTGTTCTTGAAGCTGAACTTGCTCTAGTGGGTCTCGACATTTCAAATGGTTACCATATTACTCCCAATTCTAAAAGAGGACTTGGCTTATAACAGAAGGGGACATAAACATTTTCCATTGACATTGCATGCTAGTGCTTTTTCCACTGTCATTGCATAGTGGAAAACTATTAGGAAATGGTGTAGCCATTGAAATACATGGTCTGATATAGCAGAGCACACAGTTTCATACGTGGGAAACAGCACTTCAGGCAGTAGATGTTATATAGCTTAAAAGTCTGTGGTGCTGGTTCCCATATATAGGTAAAGCTGCTCTGCAGTCAACGGAGGTTGTATTGGGGACAGTGAAGAGCTGCACGCTTGCTTTGTGGTCTGTTCATTGATCATCAGTTTCAGACCCCAGAGATGACTGCAATTTAAAAATACTAGTAGAACTTGAACTGTGTTTCAGTTATAAAGCCCCACAGAATATATTCATTGCCTGTCTTGACAGGCATGCATTCTTATGTTCGACATACAGGTGACAGTGTGGGGACATCTGCCTTTGGGTACAATCAAAAGTTGTGCAGCTGGCTTGGTGAGTGTTTATGCAAGTAGCAGGAGATTGTTTTAATTAGAAATCTGATGTTATCCATGTCACTACTCTTCACTCTTGGGTCTTTGATCCAACATCAGATCTGAACTGGCACTTTACAGACAGCTTCAAGGCTTGAGTTTGTCCTACTCCCATGATCGCTTGCTGCTCTCTAACCTCTCAGATCTCATTTGCTGCTTTCAGCTGCAGACGTAGGTTTCTTGGCTCGGCTCCTGTTCTGGAATAAATAGATTATTTTTCTTTCCTTTTGACTACTTTATTGGTACTGTAGTTAGTTTAGGTATTTTGAGCTTTCTGATAGAAGTAGTTTTATCCCCCCCCCCTCCCGGTTTGTTGTTTTTTTTTGGGTTGTTCCGTTTTGGTGCCCTTTTTCTGTAGTGTGTTAGTATGTTTTTTTCTTCTTTTAGTATAGTTGTCTTACTCCTTTTATCTAAGCTAGCTTTTGTTTTTTATGGTGTGTGTGTGTGTGTGTGTGTGTGTGTGTGTGTGTGTGTGTGTGTGTGTGTGTGTGTGTGTGTGTGTGTGTGTGTGTGTTTCAGCTTGCTATTTCTGGTTCGACCTCGGCTTGTTAAACAGCTGTGAGTTAGCTTGTCCCTTAGGGCTTAGGTGCTATGTCCAACAAGCATGTAGGCTTTAAGTGGCGCTCCTCATGCAGTTGGAAAAATACCCATTTACGATTCGCATGAGGAGTGCCTTTACTGTTTGGACGCCAACCACCTGGAAGTTGAATGTGACATTTGTGCTGCATTCAAGCCCAGGGCTTTGGTTGAGCTCTGAAACAAACTCTTCTTGAAAAGGGTTGGCTCAAGGAGATCCCTTGGCTCAGTCCCCTGTCAAGTGTGGACTCTCTAAGCCCCATTGTCTTTGGGGTCTTCTTCTGCTAAGAAAACGAGACTATCAGATCCTAGTGTCTTGGATCTGACCTAGTCTCTACTCAGTCGGATATGATGCTCTCAGATCCTAAGACTTGTGACCACGGATCCGGGGCTTCCACTCCTAAGCCTTTGGATCCGAGGTCTCCAGTTTGAGACCTTTGGATTTGGCAGAATCCGGACCAGCCACGGATCTGTCTTCCTCAAATCTGGGACATGCGGGATCCAGGAGTTTAGATCCTACCTTGTCTTCAGATCTGAGGAGGTCGGATCCAGGAGCAGTGTCAGTTCCCACTATTGTGATTGAGGATTCCCACTTAGGCTCTGGCTTGGGGCAGTCTCCTACTGTCTTCAAGCACAGAAGCCATTCTTTAGAGGGGAGGCCCTCGGGAACTAGGCACTCATCCCCAGCTAGGTCCTCTGTTTCCTCCAGATCCTCCAGGAGTTTACTCCCTCTGGATATAGACAGGATAATGAGATCCTTTCTTAAAGCTCAGATTGAGATGGGGCTTCTCTTGCTCCTGCCCATCTGGATAGGGGGCCATCGCCCACCCCATCCTTGGTTTCTCCTCATCCGACCAGAGCAGTTTCGGACTTCCTGGGCCTGGACCTTATGGACAGGGTGATGGAGATTTCCAGGGACCCATCTGCCCCCATCCCATCAAAGTCCCTGACTCCTTCTGCTTAGCCTCTCCTTGCACTGGTGGAGTCACGGACCTGAGCAGTTGCCCCAGAGTCCTTGGCTGGGGGGTTCTGGTCCTGGTTTTTCAAACCAGTCCTTACCATTTGTGCTTTGGTCCCTGATAGCTCAGGGCTGGTACTATCCGGAGGCTTGGAGGTTCTGCCCTGCTCCAGTCCATCCTCTCAGGTGGGTCATCCTACTGGGAGTGTGGATGGAGCATCGTCTATTCCCTCGGCTTTCTGGGTCATAGAACAGACTTTTTCCTCCCAGAGAGTTTCCTCCCCAGCCTTCCAGGGACCTTCTGAGCCCCATCTTGTGGATCCCACTCATCCTGTTCCTGGTCAGCACTCTTGAACTAGCCTTCGGGTGGGAGCTACCCCACTCAGGGTCCCCCTCTCTTCCGAGTTCTCCCCGAGCCTCCCCTGGAGGAGGTTCCTCGGAAGAGATTGTGTAAGAGAAGACACTTAAACTCCCCTGCTGAGTCGCTCACTGAGGATATGGTCCTCGATGAAGTGGACGGGTCCCCCAGGTCTCTGGCCAAGGATGCCTCCTTTGGGGACATCCTTGAAATCCTTAAGCTTAAGGGCAGTTGGTCCCCCTACCCTCCATCCTCCAAGGAGTCAGTTTTTCTGAAGGCTTTTAGGATGGGACCATCTACTTCTTGGGTGTCCCCTCCGGCAGATGAGCTTGTTAATCTCCTTGCCAATGGGGCATGGAAGGAGCCTGATACTGTGGAGCCTGTCCCCAAATGAGCTGACAAATTCCTTATCCCCTCTTCCACCAAGCAATTTTGGTCTAAAGGTGTGCCAGTCGATGCAGTCGTGGCAGCTGCTGCCACCAAGAAGGAACTGGTGGAAGAAAGTATGTCTGTCCATCCACTCAACCGTGAGTCTTGGGTGATTGACAGGCATGGAAAGCAGGTGTTTGCCTCATCCACCTTTGGGCTGTGGGCACTGTTATCTGGCACATTTCTCCCGACTTCAAACGGACCTGGTCAAGGAGCTTACCATGTCCCTTTCTGAGGTATTCCCTGCTGGGAGATAAGCAAGGTGTCCCACAAGTTCATCGATGAAGCTTGATTGCCGACATGATGGAAGGAGTCTCTCATGTGACCAGCACAGGCATCGCTTTTCATGTGATGTCTGGCTGTGCCTTTGCGGATTTGTGGAGTCCTTCAAGGCGTCCTTTACCACTGCCCCTTTCGATGGTTCCACCCTGTTTGATCATTCAGTCAAAAAAACTCTTACTCACAGTCAACAGGAGGGCAAGACTTTGTTGGCTGTAGGAGTCAGATTCTCCACTCCTCAATGCTCCTTTTCCAAGATGCAGTGAGGGGTCAGGACAATGTGGTTTCACAAGTCATAGTCGGCCTTCCAGGATGCTCAAGATGAACCCTCCTAAAGAGATTGAGGGAGAGGGTTCAATGGCAGACACTGCCCTGGGGGCAGAGGGGGTCCGCAAAATCAGGGCTGCAGAGAACCCTTCTCTAAGAAGCCCCATCAGCACTCCTGAAGTGCTGTCTGACTGTCCTGCCCTGGAGGCAGTCATGGGTTGTTTGTTCTTGCATCCTTTAGCCTGGGCAAGTATCATAAAAGATCATTGGGTGCAACATACCATCTCCAGAGGTTATTCTGTTCCCTTTTCCTGGACTCCTCCTGTCATGAGATACCTCCCTGATGCACCACCACATCAGAGGGAGCTAGCTCAGGAAGAAGTGCTCAGGCTTCTTCGGAAGAGAGCCATACAAGAGGTTTCCCCAGGACAATGAGAATCCAGAACTTACTCTCACTTCTTTTTGGTGCCAAAGAAGGCAGGGGACATGCGTCTGATCCTGGACCCCAGCAAACTCAACCTCTCATCACGTTGCAAGCCTTTCAGGACTGCCTTCCTCCGGGTACCATTATAGTTCACACAGACAACATAGCAGTTGTGTGGTACCTCAACAAGAAAGGGGCACACGGTTGTATCTGCTTTGTCACAAGGCCATGAGAGTGTGGGAATGGGCGATATCTTTGGGGCACTTTCTCATTGCAATGCTCATTCCCGGGAAGTCTAACATGTTGGCAGATGGACAGAATGGGGCCATTCTGAGCCCTCACGAGTGGTCCCTGAATCTTTTAGTGGCAAAAGAGATCGTCCTATGCTGGGGTCAGTTGAGCAGAGATCTCTTTGCATCCCCCTTCAACCACAAATGCAGCTGGTATTTCGCTCTGATTCCCCAACCAGGAAGTCCTCCAGGGATGTTCTGGTCCAGGATTGGCCCTCAGGTCTCTTTATGCCTATCCTCCTTTGCCTCTCATTCCCAAAGTACTACAGAAAGCCTGTCACCTCAAGGCCACCTTAATTCTCATCCTCCCCTTTTGGCCTCAGCAGGTGTGGTTCCCCTTCTTCAGTCTCACCTGAAGTACCCCCCCCTGCCCTTGGGTACTAGATCCCATTCTGGATCTGATTTGTCATCCCCCTCAGCTTCCAGTTCCCATTCTACAGATGCTTTTTCATCTGACGGCATGGTTTGTCCACTTCCAGTAATCCTGAACCAGCCCAGGGTTCCTTCTCTCATTATGAACATAATCCTGGCCTCCCAGACGTCTTCCATGAGAAAGATTTACTCTAGTAAGTGGAAACTGTTTTCTATTTGGGATAAGCGGCATAGTCTAGATTCTTTTTCGGCTTCTATTTCAGATATGTTGCTTTTCTTGTCCTCCCTTTTTCAGAAAGGAACTAGCTTTTCGACTATCAAAGTTCATTTAGCAGCTGTCTCTAATTTTCATGTGTGTGAGGAACCAGCCTTCTCCTCTCGCTTGTGCAAAGCCTTTTTAAAAGGAGATTTTCTACTTAGACCCCCTGTCAAAGACCCTTCTTTCCCTTGGAAGCTTTCCTTTTTGCTGCAGTCTCTCACACAGGGTCCGTTTGAGCCTGCTGCCACATGTGATATCAAATTCTTGTCATGGAAGATGGCCTTTTTAGTAGCCATAACTTCAGCCAAAAGAATTTCAGAGTTGCAAGCTCCTTCTATTAAATCACCATTTATGGTTTTTCATAAAGATAGGGTAGCCCTTAGGACTAATCCATTATTCATGCCTAAGGTTACTACAGAAGCGAATCTGAACCAGCCAATCCAACTTCGTCTTCTTCCCCAGATTTGCTAACAAAGGGGAATATCTCTTGCACACGCTGGATGTGCAAAGACAGCTGTGTTTTTATCTAGGTAGGACGAAGAACCTCTGCAAGTCTGACCAGGTTATTTGTGGCATTTTCTCTTAACAGGAAAGGTCAGGCTGTGTCCAAAGTAACTTTCTCTCATTGGATTTTTCGTCTAAGGGTTTATCTTTACCAAGGCCAATTAGAGCTCATTCCGCTAGGTCAATGGCTACGTCAGCTGCTTTTCTTGGCCATCACTCCACAGATGACATTTGTGCAGCAGCCACCTGGTGTTCTCCGCACACTTTTGTTAGCCACTACAAACTTGACAGTTCAAAACGGCTCCACAGTTCTTCAGCATGTCCTTCCATGAGGCTGCCCAGGATTTAGGGTAGCTGGGGACTCTGACCCAAGAGGGAGGAATAGTGACAATGGATAACATCAGATCAAGAGTTATATACTTACCATAACTTGGCATCTGTGTTAACCTGTGTCACTTTTCATCACTCTCTCTTCCCCCATCCTGTAGGATCTAGAGGATGTAGAGGTGTCCTATTTGGTGGTCAAGGACTTCCTTGATTGTGTTCTAGTGAAGGGCAAACTCAATCTGAGGGATTAGAAAGCAGCAAGGAATCATGGGAGTGGGAGGAGCTTGAGCCTTGAAGCTGTCTGTAAAGTGCCGGCTCGGATTTGATATCTGATCCAAGACCCAAGAGTGTTGAATATTGACATAGGATAACACAGATGCCATGTTATGGTAAGTACATAACTCTTTTTTTGTGGATTTTTGTTCCTTGTTATGTGTGTAATATGTACTCCAGTGACTTTGTGACCTTAGTGTAGCATTCGCTAATTAGTGGAGAACTCTGACCCCAGTATGAAGCCTCTAGTGAAAAGAGGATCATAAATCACAACATTACCTTCAACATTTTGGATTCCAATAGCTTGTCTACTGCCAGAGTAACTTAATTACAAAGAAAACAAATCTGTGTCAAAACTTGATTGTAACCAAAGTTATATCTATTTCTGCTAAAGTAGCTACATTATTTTGTATACATTTGATATATTGCCAGCTAAATTATTGCTTCATCATTAAAAAATGCCTCTAATAGTTGTTTTAAAGATATGACCTAACAGAGTGCACTCAGTCTAATTCTCATGTTCCCTTTTATTTATGACCTTGATTATTCCATAACTTGGTACATTGAAATTGTCTCATCAGTGTTTTATATTGTGCAATCTTTTATACTAAAATGGCAAAAATGAACTGGTCATGATTTCTTATCAAGAGATTTTGCTGAAATCAAAAATAAACTTTATAAAGGGACTGAATTTTTGACCATTATATAGTTTAAAAAAATAAGCTTGACAGTTAAAGAAAAATTATTTTCTACAAATTATCCAGCCACAAAGTTTAGCATAAGTTTACTTTGGTCTTCGCTAACATAATTTTGGAGGAGTTTCTAAGTGCATTCCAATGTAGAATTACATCCTGAAAGAGAGTCACAAGTTCACCCCGGATTAGACAGCCACAGTGTGATGACACCTGATATAAATGACTTAAGCATCTACGAAGAGAGATTCCACCTCTCTCCAGACATGTATGCATATGCAGACATATGTAGGGTCTCCAGACATGTATGCTTATGCAGACATATGTAGGGTCTCCAGACATGTATGCATATGCAGACATATGTAGGGTCTCCAGACATGTATGCATATGCAGACATATGTAGGGTCTCCAGACATGTATGCATATGTAGACATATGTAGGGTCTCCAGACATGTATGCATATGTAGACATATGTAGGGTCTCCAGACATGTATGCATATGCAGACATATGTAGGGTCTCCAGACATGTATGCATATGCAGACATATGTAGGGCAAACTGCTTAGACTGAGTCACAAAAACATGGCAGATAGGGGACATAACCACTTGCCAAACACTTTAGAAAATTTAGAGCATATACCTCACATCTGAGCCAGTATCTGTGATTCCCCACGTTGTCTGTTAGGCCCCTCTCTCAATCACTGTAGCACTAGATACCTGTCTGTCCATGCATTCTGGAACAGAGAGTGTTTCATTAAAATAATGCTTAGTCTAATTAGCATGAGGCATGCAGCCTGACCTCAGCTGATTGTTTAATATAATTATCTCTCACAAGTTGCACAGAAGTATTTTGAAGGCGTTTCCACAATTAGGTGAAAGATTGTTTCCTTCTTATGTCATTACATGTGAAATTGCTTTTCAGAACACAATCTCTCAATCTGTCAGGATGCTGTTCTACAGCTGTTTTGCCACTTCAGCACATTAAAGTCAGTTTTCACAGCTGCTGTATTTCCTTCTGAACTGTCTCCTGCATTTCTTTCTTTAAAGCACAGTTTCACAAAACAGGACTTAACTTTTCACCTGAATTGCCATGGAAGTGTCAGAGCTTCTGAAACTAGCTTCTTTCAACTTACTTCAGTGTGATCAATATATTTATCTTTAGTTCTCATCATTATGTCTTCCAAAACAGAAGAAAAATATATTATTTGTTGGTGTACACATACTTTGTCTGTTATTCCAGTATTGTTGTTCTCCATGGCTATGATTTTTGCATATATCTATCATTCTGGTTCTCAAATTTAGCCTTGCTTCTAGATTTACTGGTGTTCATCATAAAGTGAAACCTATTTTTGGGTACATATGGTTGGTATAATGTCTAAGGTGTTTACCTTACAGACACAAGGTGCAGAGTTTGATTCTCACATGGGGTAATTGGCTACGCTTAAAATGGCCCGTAAGGGCAGTTAGCCTAGTACTAATCTGTGACCCTATAAATGACTACTATGCCTGTGCAAATATTCCCTTCTACTATCTGTACAGTGTCTAGTATATAAAGGCCTTATACATTGTGCAAAGACACAAAAGTGCTCTTCTCTTTGCCCATCTGCTTTGATTTTTAAAGGGCAGCACTCTGATTTGTACTGCTCAGAGGTTAAAGATATTTATAAGTACAGTTATTGTGCATTTCAGGAACCTGCATAGGCACAAAGAATAAAAGGGAGGAGAAGAGATTCTGCTTTGGAGACATGAAGGATTTGTTGTTTTATTTGCCAGAATTCTTCATGAATTTTCTGTGGTTCTTTAGATTTTTTAAATTCTCAAGTCTTACTAGACCTTTTATCATTTATTGTTCACAATGTTAGTACTCACATTGACGTATGTCTTTTTTAGTAGCAATTCGTAACTCTAGAAGAGCTAATTGTGGTCCAAGTTTAAACTGGTGACCTGCTCTCCTCACCTACACTGAGATCCTGCATGTAGTTATTCAATATTTTCTCAGATTATATAAACAGTCATTTTTCTTTGTTACTGAATTTTATTAATCCTTCTTCCTACAGTCTTTTCCTTCCTCAAGCCTATTCCCTTATTGAAGGACTAAACTAGTTTTGACAGCCATCTCAGATCTGTTCTGTTTTAATTTTATTTTGTTCATTTCATTTATTCTTTTTTATTTGATACAGGCATTTCACACTATTAATTGGTCTGACCTAATATAATGTCAAATGTAAAGTTTAGGAAATTCTCTTTCCAGTTATATTTGTCTATTTAGGGTTTTACTTCTTCATATTCGGTAGTAATAGATAGCCTAGTATGAACCTATGAACCTATAACCTCGAAAAAGGGCATAGCAAAATTCATTTAAAATGGGTGGCGAAAGCCAAACGCACTCTGACTAGGCTTATAAATGCCCTAGGGGCAGATAGCCTAGTATGAACCTATAATGTGCTTGTGAGTCAGCTGATTCAAGTCACCTTTCCAACTGTAGCTTATGCAGTAAGTATAAAATATATATGCAAGTACTCTGCATGCAGATAGCATAAAAGTTAGGTTACAAGGTTATTTATATGGTAAGGTGGTAAAGTAATTGCAATATATTCAGACCATGAATGAACAGTCAAATAAAATATGTTCAATTTGTCCTGTATTACTAGAGGGAGATAAAAGTATTCACAGAGCATTCAAAAACATTTTGGCAACTTTTGCATCAGTTATGATGCACTGTATCAGTTTTATTATTTTTTTATTTCACTTACTGTTTCTCTGCTGTCTTCACCCTGAATTTCTGGTGCTCAGTCATAGTTCTTCTTATTGCAGTGTACTTGTGTGAGTCTGTGGCATTAGTTTCTCTAGTGATCAAAGCAATAGTAGTAATTGTAGAACAGGTCTGGGCTCAATTCACATTCCCTTTCCAAGTGTGGCAGATTTTTTTATATGTACATTATGTTCTGGAATCATCATATTTGTAAAATTGCTTATTGAACTCTGCTTGTTTTACTATCAGTTTCATGCACTTATTTCCCTCTTTCTGGATAATTTGTTGCCAGGGTACCAAGGTGGTACAGCAGTTAGCGATGTTGCGTCACAGCAAGAGGTTCTCCCGTTAGATTCTCGGCTGGAGCGCCTTCTGTGTGGAGTCTGCATGTCCTCCCCACAGTCGAATGACATTTAAAGACATGTAGGTAGGTACGTGTATGAATGGGTGTGCCTTCTTTGAAGGTTGGGCATCGGACTGGCAACTTGGCACCGTAAAAACTCCGCTGCCAGTCATTAGTGGACCGGAGTTCCGCTGTGGTGACCAATAACAGGGAAAAGCTGAAAGACATTACTTTTATGGTTTGCCAGCAAGGGTGTCAGTCAACATGTGATATGTGTACTCCATTTCACTGTTCTCAGTGATGAATGAAGGTAAGAAGGGATATAGCCAGGATTTTGGAGATGTACATCATCTTCCACAATCTAAACCACCAGCCCAGTCATGTCTTTGAAGAGCATACCCTTTTAATATGAAGAAAATCCACCATTTAAAGTAAAATAAAAAACTTGACAGATTGCAGTTATTTAAAATCTAGCAAAAATGTGTGCTTTGAGAAAGATGTAAATACAGCCACAGTACTGTCCATACACACCTTCATACAGATAAACAACTGTTGTTTATAACATTCCATGCGCGTAGGTCACAACAATTGTCTCTGATAACAGCATAGCACTTCAGTTTGTATTCTGGACATGCATTTCAGTCTTCACCATGCTGAGAAGTCATATACCCACCAATAATGGAACCAGAATACAATGTTACTAAACAAAATGTCACCATGAAATACTTGTAAAAGCCTGCATCCATTACTTTTAAATAAGAAGCCATATCTCCTTCACCTTCTGAGAGTTCCTAGTAAAGCTCTTTGGAGACTTATACTTTAACCCTTTGATGCATACAACTTCTAAAACTGCTGTTGCTCGTTTAAGAATTTGTGGTAGCTCGGTGTTAAAGTTGGATGCACCATGCAGCAATAATCAGTACTAGGAATTTTGGTGGCAGTCTCCTTCCAATGAATGTAAAGGTCATTTTTGTGGAAAAATATGTATGTTTTTCTTTCTAAAAACTGACAGACATATTTTGGATGTTTTTGACATTCTCATCCTGTCAGAATCCGTATACCTATTTCTTACAGAAGATGATCATAATGCTTAATTAGATATTTTTGGGCAAGATACTTGGATATTCAGCAGTAAACATCAGTTATGTTGTGCTTTTGGACTCAAATGTAAGATTATAGCAACCCTTCTGAAAAGAAGGTACCTGTATACCTTTGGTGTGACCACAATCTATTGAACATGTTTAGACTGTCAGATTATATTGGATGAAAAAGTATGTAGGTATGCTAAATAGATATTATTACTACTAATAATAGTAATTATAATAATTCTGAAATTGTGAACTTGTATTTTATCTTCAGTTGTTTCATGATATATAATTAAAACAACAGTTTTTACTCCTTTTGCATGCAGGTTATTTCCCCTAGAAGTGTTTCTTTCAAACACAGGCTGTACCCCACCAGACTAATCACTTTATGACTGAATATACCTCCATTGTTTGACTGTATTCAACAGCATGAAATTCTGCTCATAGTATTGTTTTATTATTTCAGTTGTACACATTGACCCTGACTGTACAATTGTGACAAATAACTACATCATTTGCTTTCACACATATACTGTACTTCCATAATTACATTTTTAAACTGGGTATACCCGTCTTTTACTGAAGCCAAGTAGAAGAAATTCTGCCTGTAGTAATATATTTAATCATATTTTACATTCACAAACAGCTGCCCTCCCCACCCGTGATCAGATGACAATAAATCAGTTTCTTTTACTCAGATGCTAACATCTCCCCCTTAGAGATACGACCTTTTGATAGCAAATTAAATAAGTTCAGCCCATGTTAATGTATTCTGCTTATTTCCTATACACAAGCAAAAATTCCGCCCCATTTCCAAACCTGTAGTAATAAGTGCGAAGGTCACTGAAAAAACAATCAGTAAAAACAAAATGAAAACTCCAGCAAAGCTAGAACTTCCACTGAGTGACCTCCCAAACCTCTTGTATCAGAGGCACTTGGGATATATGCAAATGACTCTTATGAACATCAGGTGTTTCAGCTAATTGGCGATTCTGGATGCCCATGACTTGTTTTGTCATTTTAATGGACAATTTCAGACCAATAAAGCCAAACCCCACTAACTGTGGATATGCATATTTCGGCCTTGTTATGACCTCGTCAGCACAGCACAAGCAGAGTGTTTGACTAAGCATAAGAAACACAGGGCTGGGAGGTCACTCGGTGGAAGTTCTAGCTTTGCTGGAGTTTTCATTTTGTTTTTACTGATTGGTTTTTCAGTGACCTTCTCACTTATTGTTTTGGTTTGTTGTTTGGGATATTTTTGCAGTGACTCTAATGATAATGGACATCAGTTGGGTCTTCCTTATTTACTTTCTTGTTGTATTGCTTTAATTGGTTCCCTTATATAGGCCAAATCTCTGTTTATCCTTCCTGTGCCTCTTATGCTATGTTTACCTGACAGCTCTAGTGTTTTTTTGCAATATTTCTTTCATCAAAGTCAATAACTCCTGTAGCTTTTTGCCAAGACTATGGACACTAGAAGACATTGCTTTCCATGTTTTTTTTTTACTATCCCTTTGTTGTGTCTTCCTGCTATAGTTATACGTTTTTCTCATTTAATACTGATACTGACCTGATCTTGCTATCAGTATTAAAGATTAGGTGTGCCCTGTTCAATCACAGCCTCACCTCAGGCTTTGTCCCTACTGAATGGCGCACTGCTACAGTCATCCCTCTCCACAAGGGAGGATTGACTACAGACCCCAGGAACTATCGCCCCATTAGCCTGACGAGTCTGATATGCAAAGCTATGGAACGCATCATCATGGACCTAATAAACAAGGATATAGGAAATCTCCAAACTCTGGATCCTACACAGTTTGGTTTTGTGAAGGGTAGATCATGCCTGCTCAACTTGGTCAACTTCTTTGAGTCAGTCACCAGAGCTGTGGATGAAGGCAAGGTGGTTCATACATTCTACCTTGATGTGGCCAAGGCCTTTGATACCATTCCCCACTCAGGAATCATAGAAAAACTCACTAAGCTAGGCATCAACCCCTATCACTAGGTGGGTTGCAAACTGGCTCACAGATAAACCCACAGTGTGAAAGTAGCTGACTCCAAGTCAGACTGTCGATCCCACAGGGTTTGATCTTAGGTCCTCTCCTGTTTGGTATCTATTCGCTGAAGTCCAGGCCAACACAAAGGGACTCTGGTTGACAAAGTTCACAGACGAGTGCAAGTTGGGAACTATTATTAACTCCCCAAGTGATGTTGACATCCTACAGAAAGGCCTCAGTGAGAACAACGATTGGTGCCAGAACCATGGCCTTAAGCTCAATGCCCAAAAATGTGTCATCATCCCCCTTGGGAAAATCCCAATTCTCTTGAATTACCACATCAGTGGTAGTCCACTCAACACAGAAGGCGTTATAAGAGGTCTAGGAACACAGGTTGACAGCAACCTCTCTCTTGACCACCACATTGCCACTGTGGTCAGAAAGTCCTTCTATGTGGCACATCTCATTACTAAGCGTTTTGCATCCAGGAGGAAAGAGGTCATTATCTCCCTCTACTCTTCCCTCATTAGGCCAGTCGTAGAGTGCAATGCCCCATTTGGCATGTACCTCACTAGACACCTGCAACAACTGGAGACACACCTCACAAAGAGGATCCTAGGCCTTAAACATTTGTCCTATATGGACAGACTCAAAAAACTCCTACTATTCTCTGTCTCATATTGCCTACTTAGAGGCAATCTCTGCTTGACTTACAAAGCGATGTCTGACCCAGCTCTGTTAGAAATGCTACAGCTAAAGAAATCCCAATCCCTCCATACCACACAGTCCAGAGATCTCAACCTCATCACCACAATCAACAGAACATGCTGGAGGGACAGGTTCATAACCCAGAGACTGCCCATGCTATGGAATAGACTTCCCATACATGTCAAGTAGAGCACCTCACTGGCCCCCTTCAATAGAAATCTGGATGAGTGGATGGGAAATAGAAAGTTCACCCCGGGGATCACTCCAGTGGCTCTACTCGACAGAGGCACTAGGAACTAAGGTCGGGTGGCACGATACCAGGGTAATCCTATGGGCTAGGATTGTAAAGGCTCTAGGGCCATTAGCCTAGTACACACCTATGAACCTATTACTTCATTAACCAAGCTCATATTTTGAGGGATGAGGCTAGGATTTCATTGATGGTCATTTAAGGTACCTTTAGAAATTTCCTTTAATACTAACTACCTACTCCTCAGTGATAAATTGGCAAGCTTCATATCCCCACCAAATTCAGTCAACTCCACTGAATACACAGAAGTGCACAGTACCACATTATACCAGCATGTAAACAGGTGTACCCCATAGAAACAAATGCAGGGCAAACCCCAGAAACAAACCCACATGGTGGAGCCATAATATCAACAAGCTTTATAATAAAAGGAAACAAATACTGCATCAGTGTGTCCTGACAATATCCCTAGATGCATCCTAAATAGCATGAAGCATGATTTAGCCACACCACTAACGACACTGTTCACTCTCAGCCTCCATAAAGGTTTTGTACCAAGCAAATAGAGGACAGCTACAGTCATTGCCCTGTATAAAGGAGGACTTTCCACAGACCCAGGCAACTATAGACTCATAAGTGTGACCAGCCTCATATGCAAAGTCATGGAAAGACTTATCATGGAATTAATCAATCAGGACACTGAGAACCTCCAAATACTGGACTTGTCTCAGTTTGGATTTGTCAAGGGCAGGTCATGCTTACTCAACCTGGTGGATTTTTTTTGAAAAGGTCACCAAAGCAATGGATGATGGTAAAAGGGTACTAACCACATACCTCAACCTGGCCAAAGCTTTTGACACAATTCCCCACTCAGACATAGTAGAAAAGCTAAATAAGCGGGGAATAAACCCCTGTGGCACTCACTGGATTGCCACCTGGCTCACAGATAGGATGCAGAAATCAAAATGGAGGAAGTTAGCTTCACAAACAGACTGGTCACCAGTGGGGTTCCCCTGGGTTCTGTGTTGGATGTTTCCATTTTGGCATCTACTTTTCTGAAGTAAAATCCAAGACCAAAGGGCTGGCTGACTAAGTTTGCAGATGACTGCAAGCTAAGAGCAGTCACTGAAACTCAAAATGAATTATTTATTTGAGACAAACCTTCCTGCAGGATGACTAACTGGTGTTAAACTCATGGACTGAAACTTGAATGCCGTAATATGCATTACTGTATCCCTTGGGAAGTCATCTAACTGAGGGAACTACCACAGTGACAATGCACCCTTAAGAGTTAATCCAGTTATTCAGATTTGGGAACTGTGATATCTGCACACACCAGTCCAGAGCTTCAGAATTTGTTCAGTTGTTGTACTTGTGTGATTCTGAATGAAAATAAAATTTACTTTGACTTTGAACTTGTGTGGACAGTTACCTAACGTTTGACCAGTGTGTTTCTAATGTTGTAAGAAAGTCATTCTATATTACACAGCTTATAAACAAAGGAATTGTGTATAGGTATGGAGATGTCCTTGTCTTCTTTTACTGAGCCCTCATTAGGCCAATCATTGAATGTAATTCTCCAGCAACTGGAACACCCACAGAGATAACTTACTAAAAGAATACAAGGTCTAAACAACATGTTCTACACAGAGTAAAAATGCCTCCAAATACTGGGAGTTTCAGATTTCTTCTTGGTATTCCTACAGTCCACAAATGCAGAAGTGACCCCCCCCCCCCCCCCCACACACACACACACACACACACACTTAGACCCATAGTGTCTGCAGCATAATACATTTTCATGTTTCTATACATATGCAATGTTAAAAAAATCTGTAGTGTATTTTTAAATTTTCATGACATCACAGTGGCTATTTAAATAATTTATTTGAAGCATTTTGTCATTGGATGATATTTTGCATATGACGAATATTTAAAGGGCGGTTTCAAGGTTTTGTATTTATTCTGATGAAGTTCGTATTGTTACATTGAATGAACGAAAGCTTATAAGATTTTGTGGTCCGGTGCCTTCCTGGTCTTTGGTTTGCTGCTTTTTCATTTTTACTATGTTCCACACAGACTGACTCAAAGTCCTGTCACTATACTCTGTATCCTTCAGACTGCCAAGAGGTGACCAATGTCTGACATACAAGGCATTCTCCATCCCAGTACTAATAGATGTACTGCTCATCAGCAAGTCAAACGGCATCAGAAATACTCTTGTGTAACATCAACAGAAAGGTTTAGAAAGACCGGTATATCTTCCAGAGGATATCGCTGCTGTGGAACAGACATCCACATAAAACAAAGTTCATCCCTGTCCATGTTCAAGCACAACTTACATCGATGGATGGGGAACAGAAAATGTACCCCAGGGCTGCCCCCATATTACTAATGGACAGATGGAGCTTCTAAATGCATTATTCCATGCATGGTCCTCTCAAATTATTTATGGTATGATCTGTTATTCTCATTAGGGATAATATAAAATTATCGACCATGGGAAGGGTAAGCCAGTCTATAACAAAATGGAATAGGTTATTTTGAGCACAAAAAGAGAAACTGGCTAGGCTTAAAATGGCCCGCAAGGTACTTCCCTATGAAACTGTTTGTTTCTCTCCCATTAATGAGTTAATTGTTGACTAATTAAGTAGATGGAAGTGTTGCTTGATATCCTGGTTGTCGTCTCACATGCAAAAGCCAGAAGTGCATTAACATTGTTTATCTTGTTTGGTGCATGTATGTCTATAAACAGGCATAATTAGCAAGGAGTTTCTGAAAAAAAAAAAACGTTTTGCCAACCAGTGCTTTTCTTCACATACTGTGTCCCACATATGTGTCCAGTAGCCTCATGAATGTCTCTTGTTTTGATAGTTCAACAAAAGTATAACCTACTTGGTATAACAGTTCATCCTTTTGGGGCTCCACACTACTGCTTTCATTTTAGCTTGCTTGATGCCCTACAAAAGTATCTTCTGTCCTATTTTCTTTATCACCAATACCTTTAAACACATTTCATCACATGGTGTTCTATGGGTGAGTTTAATGGGCTCTCTTTAAGTCTTATGTTTGAAGTAGATTTCCAGATAAATTTGCTCTGAATTCGTTCTACTTTGAATACCCTTCACTCTTCTGTTGGTGACCACATTATTCCCAGTTTTGTTGTTATTACAGATGAATGTAAATGTAATCTGAAAGCCATGTTTGTACTGGTGAAAAAAAAAACAGACTCAA
The DNA here is from genome assembly GCF_019279795.1 of Protopterus annectens. Taxonomy (NCBI): domain Eukaryota; kingdom Metazoa; phylum Chordata; order Ceratodontiformes; family Protopteridae; genus Protopterus; species Protopterus annectens. The sequence goes on from NC_056729.1 coordinate 76,547,371, forward strand.
ATAACTTGTTAGTTTTAGGGCATAATGCAGCATATGAATCCCTAAACTGAACCCCCTCTGCCCGTTATTATCCCCAGCTCTCTGTAGGAATTTACTGACACTAGATCCTGTCCTTCCAACTTCACTGACATTTCACACTTCATATGGCATGATTCCCTTTTCAGCAGATATAGAGACATTAATTTTCAGATTGTTGGGAGTAGCCCAGCTAGCCTGATGTCCCAGCACAGGTTTATTGCAAAATCAAGGCTTTAATGTCATCTATGGAGTTGATCTTATGTTGTAAGAAACAATTGACTTGTTGACAACTGTATTCAAAAGTATGATGCATATTGCATGTCAGAAATGCATGATGTCCTTCCATGTCCCTGTTGCAGTATTCTTCACCTAAAGGATCTCCTGCCAAGGACAGCCTAATGTCCAGACAGTATACCAAACCCTTCAGCTCATATAGGCACAATATATCACACATATGCTCCTTGCACTCGAAGTAAGGCATAAAGGTGACGTATGGACATACATACTCGGATCTTCTTTGCCACTACTCCAAACGGCATCATCATCCATCAGTCTGAACACCTTTCTGCTGTGCTGGTTAACAAGCCGCTTTTTCAGATAAGTGCCCATCGGGGTGTCTTCTCTTTGTTTTCTTCTTGTTTGTTGTTGTGTTCATGTCATCCAGAAAGGGAAAATGTCAATATGGGAGGCAGATTCCCTCATAAAATCCATCACAACCAGTGTCTTTTTGTTTGGATGCTTGTCATGACATTACATGGTGTTCTGTCTGCCAGGCGTCTGTACCTTAGACCCTTTGTAGTCACCTGTCCTCTTTGTCCATCTACCTGGAGAACCAGCATCTTAGGTTGTTGGCTCAAGGTGCTATGGCAGAATCCTCCTATCCCAAGAGACACCTGTCTGCACAGAAAAGGCCAAAAAAGTCAGGTCAATCCAGCCACTGTCCAGCCTCCCCCAGTAAGTCCTGAAGACTGTCCGGTGCTTGTTTCAGATTGCTGTGCCATGACCCCATCAGAGGTTGGCATGGATCGGACTTCTTGCACATGTTCAGAGGCTTTTCAGACATCTGTACCTGACATTGAGGAGGAACCTTGGCTGATAATGTCCAAGGGACCAAGGTGGATTCCTCCGATCTTAGTGGGGGAGGAAATTCCTACAAGTCTTATAGAATTACGTCAGGGATCTGACCCTTTGAGGGTGTTTCATGCGGACGTCCAACAGAAAAAGAAGGCAAAGTATATTCCCCTATTGTGAAGGCCTAGGGAATTAGATTCCTCAGATGGGGATCTGGACTTGGGGGAAGAAACCCTAGCCTATTATTCCCAAACCCCTTCCTTGTTGGACTATGGTTTGGAGGAAGAGGATTCCTTAAGTCCAGGTCCCCTTTTGGAAGTGCTCTCCTTTGGGAGTACCATTACCTGTATGATGGACTATTTTAAGTGGTCTTGTTTGCAGATCTCTGATATTTGAAAAAAGGTACTATGAGCTCCTACAGATGGAATCTCCCAAACCATCTACTGTTCCTTTTCAAAGATTCAAAGTAAACTTTATTGTCACAAGTGTAGCCTAAACAAAATTCCACGCATCAGCCTCTTCTTGAGATTACATACAGAAAGTAAAACAACACATACAAGCAAAAGAATGACACAACTAACATACAGTCCTATTCCCAGAACCGGTATAAAAGAGGAGAAAAAAAAAGAATCCCAACACTTGAATACAGAATAAGTACACCCTGCCCTAAGTTATAATAACTGCCCCTTTTATATGAAGGCACATTACATATTGTACCTTGCCTAAGTTATCTGTCAAATATTGCACTTGATAGGGATAATATAAATAAATATTGCACTTACTTGGAATTTTTGCGGTATAAGTTATACAACAGACTATAGATGTTTGTGGGGAAAAAAAAAGAAAGAACTGACTATGATGTCTTCTACCAGATTCCAGATGCTTAAACAGTCCATGCGCTGGATACTTGGTGTCTTGTATTATTTTGGTGGCCCTTCTGATGCTTCTTGCAGAGTAAAGTTGGTGTAATGATGGAAGACTAGCACCCGTTACTTTCTCTGCATCCATCACCACTCTCTGTAGTGCCTTCTTTTTTTAGTTGTACAACTACCAAACCACACTGTGGGGTTGCTGGTGAGGATACTCTCAATAACACCTCTGTAGAAGGTGGAGAGGATATGAGGTGGGAGCTTAGCTTTCTTCAGCCTTCTCAAAAAATGGAGGCATTGGTGTGCTTTCTTGACAAGCTGTACACTTAACCCTCTCTACACTCTCACCATTGTTCATGAGCACAGGGTGGTTTGTGTTCTTTTTCCTGAAGTCAATGATAATCTTTTTTGTATTGCTTACATTCAGGTCAAGTTTATTTCCCTCACACTAGCTGATCAGAGATGCCACCTCCTCTCTGTATGCTATTCTTGTTCTGGCTGCCCTTTTGGATAGGTTTCCTGCAGGTTCTGTAGCTCCTGACTCTCAGCCTCCTGCACCAAAATAGCCATATAGGTTCTAAAAGGTGCCTGAGGAGTGCAAATTCTTTATAAATGCCTTTTTGATGACCTTTCTGTAGTGCCAGTCTCTTCTGATAAGCCATCTAAGTTGTTGCCTTCTGTCAAGCTACTTCCTCCTGACAAGGATAGTACGGCCGCAGAATGGTTAGGCAAGGAAGTTTACACTGCTGCCACTTTGTCCTTTAGGGCCATTAGCAATTAGACTGATATGACCAGGTATGTTTTGGCCCTTCTCTGTCAGTTTCTAAGGAGGTGTCTGACCTCCCTGACTGTGAGGGGAAAGGCTTCTGCCCCTTCCCTGCTGGGCTGCACTTCACACGTTGCATGCTGCTCAATTAAATGCAGCTATGATGCAGTTGATGCCTGTTCCAGGGGTGCTGCCTTTGGTTCAGTCATGAGACATTGTTCTTTGCTTCATTGTAATGCATTGCCTGATGACATTAACGCCAAACGTTTGGATGTTCCTTTGGATAACAAAACTATCAGATATTAATTTCATCTTTGCTCCACCAAATAAGGATGTGGAAAGGATATGTGGGCTACTAGAAATTATATTACAAAACAATGTGTTTCTATATGAGCATGATGTCTATTGGCAGAAATGGGGAGTAGCCATGGGCACTCCATGTGCCAATAGTTATGCAAATATAGTATTAGCCCAATGGGAATGCCAGTGGAGCAAAGATGAAAATAATATCTGGCAACAATATATACAGTTCTATCGACGCTTTGTTGATGACATTCTCCTTATATGGATAGGGCATGAAAGTTCGTTGCAGCAATTCATTCAATTTCTAACAACAACAACAGATTTCTTAAAGTTTGAAATCAAAATGTCACGGAAGAAAATAGAATTTCTGGATGTTAATATTATTATGGATGAGATCAAAGGATTGGAAACAGCCCTGTATAGAAAAACAACTTGGAAAAAACATCTTTTACATAGACCTAGCATGCATCCGGGCCATATTTTTAAAAATATTAAGGACACCCAAGTGCAAAGGGTCTCCAGATTGTATACCAATGATAATACATTTCGAGAAGAACTACAAGGATTAATGAACAACTTTACAGCCATAGGGTATAAGGAAGAAAAAATGGATGAAGACAAGCTTAGAGTTATCCGAAGGAAGAAAGGGAGACCATACTATTCAGCTAAAATTGATAAAGAGAGCAAAGAAAAGGAGCCAAATAGAAGAAAGGAAATAGTAAGATGTCCTTTGATGTACAGTACAGATAATGTTATCATAAGAGAAACCATTAAGAAATACTGGCCTATACTAACAATGGACCAGAAGATAAAAGACATAGTAGGAGAACATCCTAGTTATACTTATAAAAATAAGAAGAACTTAAAGAGGCTCCTATGTGACATAGATAGGCAAGAGGCAAAGAATGTATCTATGCCAACAGGAACATTCAAATGTGGAAAATGCAAAGCATGTCAGTACATTACGAGCACAGATAGGTTTCAGCATCCAATGACAAATAAAGTTTACATCTTTCAAGAAAGAGCAACTTGTAACAGTGAGAATGTGATCTATGTAGCAAGCTGCATGGTATGTAAAGCATTCTATATAGGTAAGACTAACAGAAAATTCAAAGAATGAGTATTAAGACCTATACGGGACATTCATAATAAAATAGAGACTAATGCTCTTTATGCACATATTAAAGAAAATCCAGAGCATAACTTTAGATTTATGGTTATGGCACAGATTAAGCCTATGGAAAGAGGAGATGATATAGTAAATAGAACAGAAAAAATTGAGTTGCAATGAATAATTAATTTACGATCCAACCAATTCCCCGGACTGAATGCTATAGTCCTGCTTAAACCTGTTTTAAAAGAGAGGAAACTACGAGGGAAATGAATTATACATCTGCCAATGTAGCTTAGTTGGTTGAGCATCAGACCCTTATTCAGAGGGTCCAGGACTCAAGTCCTAGTCTGGGCACCATGGTGAAAGGAGAATAAATCCCTAATCATAAATGAAAACAGTTGAACCTAAGTTTACTGTGCAAGAAGTAGTTTGGAAAACATTGAAACCAAGAGCATCAAAGGGATAAAAAGAGTGTAGTTTGCTTATAATATTTTTTGGGCATATATGTTATAGTCCTCCTCAACCTTGTTTAGAAAGAAAAGAAAACTAAGAGGGAGTTGAACTAATGCATCTACCAACGTAGCTCAGTTGGTAGAGCATTAGACCCTTAAACAAAGGGTTCAGGGTTCTAGTCCCGATTTAAATATTATGATGGAAGGAGAGTAAACTCCAAACTATAAATAAATTGAAATTAAGTTCACTGTGCATGTAGAAGTCTGGCAAATATTGAAATTTAGAGCGCTAAAGGAATAGAAAGAGTGTTGTTCATCCATTATTTACATCAATTAGAAAGGAGAAATGATGTGTTACGGAGATCAAAGATATTTGTTAGTGGAAATTTGTCAGCAAATGAAGAAAAGGCATTGAATTAGCAGAGAGTTTGGAATTAGTATGGGAGAAAAAGGAGAAGTGGTGTAATTTGCCAACCAATGGATTACATAACATTAAAAAACAATTAGGATAGCTTCTTAATAAGACTGAGTAAAGAGCTCTGTACAAAGTAAAACTCGGATAGAATAACAGGAATCAGCAGTACATCTTCGAATATAAGCAAGCGCTCCTAGTCAGAAAGAGACTTGATATTAAGAAGCAAGATACAAAATAAAAAAAGTTTTTGATTTATGATGTGAGTTAGCAAGTGCATTTATATAGTTAAGTAAGTGCTATCAATTTGAAAGAGACCTGATGACATGGAAGTAAGAGCATATACAAGAAAGTGTTTGATCCTATGTTTTAAAACAAAGGAGAAAGCCATTGTACTTGTGGTTTACCTAATGAAGACAACCTGTGTAAGAGAAGAGGTTGTAGCCCTGTTATAGGCAGACAGACGCCTCCAATATAGAGGCGAAATACATGAAAAATGCTATGCAGGGAGAGTGATTAGTTTTTACAAAAGGCAAATAAGAGCATGACATAAAAAGGTGGAGCCTGCATCTTGCAACAGGATACACACAAGCCATTGGAGCAAAAGAAAAAGAATAGCAAATTAGGTGAGAGAAAGGAATGAATAAATATTGTTAGATTTATTAAAACTCATTTGCATGGAAGAATGTAATTGGCTTCCAAGAAATAAGAACTAGAACATTGGATTGGACTACAAGTACATCAAGAATTAAAAAATAAAAACACACTCCAGTTCCTAAGACACGCACCCAGCACAAAAGGCACAAGTTCAAACTCAGTCGTCAGGTTGATACTAAAAAATTTTATTCTTGATACACAAAACAGACGTTAAGCGCTTTCATCACTCCATGACTTCATCAGAACACTACTAGTTGCACTCAAATCACATTTATATGCTTTTCACATCACATGACACTCACTCCATAAACACCTGACATAATTATCTAATATAAAAAAATAATTAAAAGTGCTAAACACTCACTTAAAACCTTCATTCTAACTTCCCCAATAATTTACAAAACATTTAAACATACAAACTATGTACTCATTTAAAAACATTCCAAACTTATAAAAACTCATTTCATGTTACACATATTAATATTTCACATTTCCACAGTACATATCCTTTTAATTAAACATACATTGTCATGACAGACTCTTACTCATTGTGCACATACTCATATATCTTTAGTTACCCAGAGTTGTCCAATATTGGTTTAATGGAAATGGAAATATGATCATTAATTCCCGGGTACACGGAGGCATTGAGTCTGATTTGCCACCTGACTTCCTTGTCACTGACTACCTTTTTTATATCACCCCCTCTCACATTGTCCTTTACCAGTTCCAAAATGCCAAATTTAAATGTTGAGCATTCCTTACTGTTTTTCAAGTGTTTCCAAAGGGCATTATTCTCATCATTTTTCCTAATGCTGTAATAATGATCATAAATTCTATTACGCAGGCATCTGATGGTTTTGCCTACGTAATAACATAAAGAATTAGCATAGAGGCTCCCATTGGTTGTGAGGGATGACTCTAAGCAAGCAGCATGAATATAAATAGAAGTAGCAGCAAATGTTAAGCAGATCTGAAGAAGGTTGATAAACCGAAAGCGCTCATCTCTCTTTTTTGTGTTACAACGCTAACTTTCAAATGGTTAGGTTGTAGCTTTTATTTTGTTTTAAAACATTTTAATAAAAGTTCTTTTAAAGAAGAAACAAGGAGAAGTGTCTTAACAAGAATTTCAACAGCAGTAGCCAAGGAGGAAAGCACCATTCTCTGAAAACATAACTGTGTACATTTGGACTTTCTAACTGTTTGGGATGAGAAAGAGTATAACTGAAGATTAAAAATTGAGTACTTTAAGAAGCTTCTGTAAGACTTGTGTGGTGTTACTTTGTTCCATTGTGTTAGTCTTCATTTGAAAGTAAATTCAGCAGCAGTTCAGAAAGACTGTTGGTAAAAATTGGAAGTTCTAGTTGTCAAGAAGAATGTGTAAATTGTGCTGACTGTTTTTTTAGAAGTAGCAATAAAGTTATATATCTGCCTGTCTATTAATCCATCCATTTATTGATTGATTGTCAGTCTGACTGGGCCAAAGCCCCTTTTTAGTGGACAACCAAGAAGAAATGTGCTGCATGTAGAATTGATAAAATCAAGTAAAAGAGAATATGTGATGAGCAGAAATTACGTATGCACATGTTTACTTCTAAACAGATGTCAAACCTGTACATTATTTACATAAAGGTGTATATATAGCTTAGAATGCTCAAGGTTAACTCATATTTACATGGGTTACCTGTCAAATTTGAATTTCAGCACTATGTGAGAAAAAGTGTTGTAAAATATTATGTATGTTAAGAAGGTGGTGTTAGAGCAAATAAGAAAACGAGAGAGGTAATTTATATATGTTGAGACTATAGCGATAGTTAAGTGGCAATAAAGGAAAGGATTTACTTTTAGTTTGTTCATTCAGTTTTATTAACCAGGTATTCATATTTTTCATTAATTTTTGTTAACCAGGTAGATGCATCTCTTCAGCCAACACCCAGGCCACAGGGCAGCTCAAATAAATGTGTATTTGAAAATCTGCATGTATTGTTCATAAACATAAAGTATCTGATTATGTAGTGCTTTTCTTATAAAGGTATTCAAGCAAGAGTAATTGCAATTAGAAATTAAACTGTCCAACGTACTGAAGAAAAGAAGTGATGAACAAATTCCATGTGATAAAAAGGTTCTTTGGTCTATGTTTGTTGAAAGAAATGTAATCACTTGTTTACAGTTGCATTGTTTTCTTGAAGCTTTCATTGCTGAGTTTTTCTTTTCTTGTATTTATGACTGGTGATGCTGAAAACTTTGTGCATTGTATAACAACTATGTATAGCTGTTAAAGATGTGCAGTGAACAAATACCCAAAGCCTTGATCTTGCCCTTATCATTGTGGTAATATGTAGTGTAAGGTTGCTAAGGGAGTATTATTTTTTTATGACTGCATTCACTGTTTCTGATGTCACACACACATATTTGTATTTAAAAGCATCTGTATAGTCTATGTGCTGTAGTACAACTGTTTCAGTTTGGCCTGCAGATGAGGAGGACAAATGGTCTTTGTACATCTCCCCGCCGGAGTAATGTTTCAAGTGGCTAAAAGCATTCATTGTGTGTTCTTTTTGTGTGTGCAACAGGTAACTTGAATGTCATTAGTGAAAGCTGACATTGTGGCTTTTTAAGACACGTAATGAGGTACTTTAAAAGATTTGCAAAAGAAGGCTCAAGTCATTTAAGAAGTAGAATTTCTGGAGGAAGCACTTAGTTAGCTGTAGAGGCATCCTGTATCCAGTAGAATGTATTACAACATGAAAAAAGGTTGACAACCTGAGCTATTTAGCTCAAGCAAAGTTAAGAATTTGCATTACACGTAGCATTATGAAGCATCTGCTAGAGCTATGAAAGTTACTTTATTTTTGCATTGATGTGGTACAGATTGGGTTTCACAGTTCATATCGCTCTCCTTTCTGAACCAAACTTGCATGGCGCACTTGTTGAAGACATTTGCTCTTTATTCCCATTTCCAGTTAAGTTTTCAGTGTGTAAAATGTGATTTGGTGTCTAATGCTAACGTAGTAACTGCAGTCTCTGTTTTGTGTTACTGTTCCAAACTGCCATGGAAACTGAGAGGATTTAGTTTTACAGAAATGAAGAAAGAAATGCATGCTGTTTGACCTTTGAATAATCAGGTATTCCTGCTAATCTCTGTTTTTTTTGACTACAGCACATTAGGGCAATCAGTTATTCAGTACATTGCAAGCTAAATGGGGAAAAGTGCTGCATTAGCTATGTTCTCCAGATGCTTGTCCAGCCTCAGGTAATTCATTTCAGACAAAATATTTTCAGTTACCCACTGTTATTAGAAAGATGGAGGAGTTCTGCAAGGACTAATGATTATGCAAGGATTCTGTATTCTCTGGCAGCAGGTCTGGATAAGTAGGTTTATGGGATATATGTCACATTCTTCTGCTTTATCTTGTTTGCTGTTTATCCAATTGTTACTTTAATTCATTAATTCACTGTCACTGCCTAAAATCAGTGCAACATAGTTGTTGTCGCGATAAAATTTTGGTGGCGAAAGTATGAGTGCAGCCATCTACATTAGTAGAAAGCTAAGGCCTTCCTTTGCTCACAGTGGGCACACTTGAATTGTTAGAATAGGACTTTTGTGTGTTTATGAACATTTAAAAGACATACAGAAAACAGAAAAAATGGAATGCCTTTTGTCAGCATCACAGCTCAGCACTTTCTCAGACTTGTACAAGGCATGACTGTGCAGCTGTCAGATGGTAAGGATAAAAATCATACACAAAAGTTATGTGATATTATTTAATTGTGTTTGTTTTGAGCAGTTAAATGGATGGGGCCACAGTGGCCCCACATGTAAGACTGTATAAGAAGATGGAGAGTGTAGGTGTGTCCTGTAGCAGGGTTTAGCATGTAGATTTTACTTACCACATCTGTAAGTATGATGGGAAAAGGATAAGGTAAAGTCAGATTGATGCCCAGCATTTCAAAGCTTATAGTTTTATGACTAACTGCAGAGGAGTCATTGACTTGTCACTGTAGGCAACATACCTCTTAACCTGCAGACATTGAAAATAGGAGCGATGACCCTTGTAAAATAGGAACACTCAGCTAAAAATCTGAACATCTAATTAGCATAAAATGTGAATGCTTAGTAGTGCACAACTCTTCCCAGTTCCAGAAGGAATGTTGCATACTAGGAAAAAAAATTAAAAAAACAGACCAGTGTATGCTGACAAGTAGTCGGAAAACCACTTGATTGTTAGGGGATGTAGTCTGTTGTAACACTTGACTTCTGTAAGAAGTGGGATGGGCTTTGCTCCCATTAGTGAAAACTGACCCAGTGAGAGGAACATATTTGCACTCTGGAGTGTGCCATCCCTCGAATGACTTGTCGAACCAAAGTCCCATCTGCCCGAGTCAGTGATAGCTCAAGTGGATGTAAAAGATTCCATGACCCTTATCAAAAAAGGGAAGTAAATTCCCCATTGCCTTGGTCAAATTTCCCCTAGTCAGTATTAAAACAACTCTAGGTCTTCACTGAAAAAAATGCTGATGGCCTAGTGGGAGTAACCTGTTCAACAAAAATGCAAATAAGTAAAGAAAATGAAATATGATTGCTGCATTCTATTACCGGTTTAGTCATTTCATATTCAGATTGTACTGCATGCTGTAGTTTGTTTTTCTCATTTAACAGATTTTAAGTATTAAAACAAACAAACAAGCAAACAAAAAAACTTAAACTAGCACAACATCACCCATTATACTAAACAGTCCTTCCTTACGTGCATCTGGGAAAGGTATATTCTCTGGTGACATCCAGGTGCACTTGTAGGGGTTGGAAGTTGTCCAGCTCCTTCGCATGCTTGTTAATGAAAAAGCCTTAAAATTAGCAGTGGAATATTAAGAGGAACAACACAAAATCATATTTGTACTCTGCTTTAATATCACTGGGAAATAAGACAGTGTACTTCCAAACTGAAATGGGCTGAAGTGAAGCTAAGTGTCTGCAAATAACTCTGTCTTGCCCTTGGGTCATTGCTGCAAACTGGACACCAGACTAAAAAGAATTAGCTCCAGCTCAGTTTTAACAAGCACAGTGCAGTTCTACACAGTCTGTTAGCATCACTTTATCTCGGTAAATGGTTTTCAACTTATGCCAGCCAGCGTTTTGTAATTTTTATTTATTTTCTTTTGCTATCAGATCCCTATCATTTAAATACAGTCATTGCACTAGGAGCTTGCATTAAACATTTACAAAATCCTTTGAGCTTCAGGGGGAAAGGCTGGTTGTAGAAAAGGTGTCTGACAGGTTCCTTACATGGAATCAATCAAAAGTCTGCTTGAGTAGCTTCTGGAGGGCACAACATTTGGTAATCTTTCTTTGCTTTTCTGATGCTGTCATATGTCTGTAAATGCAGAATGAATTATCCTGTACTAACATATTTATTCCTTTAAGTGGAAAGAGCTTTTAGTCCAGCAGCAGCCTACTAATCACCTTGCACTGTAACCTCTCAAACTGCAAGACTGGATGCTTTCTATAGCCCAGTACTTCCTTGTCTATAAGGACATGAGAGCATGTGGTGTGATAACCTGATTGCAGGAAGTACCGTGGCTTACATGTAGCAAGCATGCAAAACACTGCAGATCTTCTTTTTTGTTGTTATTAAAAAAAATGGAAGCATATTTTAATTACTTTTCACACATTCTGTAACAGGATTGCATTCCTTACGGTGGATACCAATTGTTTGCCATTTTTGCCACTGACGATATTTGCACATGATCTTTTAATTGCATAAGACTGACCTCTTGCCTTTCTTATTTTTTATATGATATTTACCTTTGTGCCTTCTTACCTTGAAGCTTCCCCTCAATAGACATTACGATGTCTGAGAGGGGACTGTCATCCAAGCAACTGGTATCCTGCAGTGTGTTTGTTTTTTTTTTTTTTTTTGTGCATAACCACAGCCCTTCTGGTGATGAGCACTTACCACTGCAAGGGCAACCAGTGCCTCTCTGCCTACACATGCATGCTTCCTCACATATACCAACAGGAGCTACTCTCAGTGATTTCGGCAGTCTCACTCATGTCTTCCTGACACTGACTTCCCACATCAGGAAAGACCTCCTGTGCCTGTGTCTAACTAAGGCCTTGTCAATAGAACAGTATTGCAAGCCAGGTGAGAACCACAGTCCCACCAAACCCCCAACCTCAGAGTTGTAACTAGGGTAAGACAAAGGACAAACGCTGTTGGGGGTGATGGGGAGGTGCCAGTGATGTGTGAATGCATTACTAGCATTGCTTTATGAAGCTGTGAGGGTCTTGCAGTCTCATAAATAAATGAATGATGATATTGCATTTGGGTTACACAGCATGTGGCAATTTAACTATTACAAGTTGTAGCAAGAAGCTTGCTACAGTTTCAGAGAAGTAAAGCTTCAGATTCGAGAAAGACTTTCTTTTTGTTTTTGATCCTTAGCTTCATGTTGGGGGGCAGTTTGGGGAAGTGCACAAAGTACCAGATGATCTACCTATGGCTCTGCCCTCTACAGGTTGGGAATGCTGAGCTTCCTTGCCTGGGCCATCAAGCTTGTGAGCAGCTAGTGAAACTTGTGTTGCCTGCTCTGTAGACAAGGCTTTATTCCTCTTTACCCAGTGCAGGCTTGCTGTTTATATTTTCATTCGTTAGATTGCTTCAAATGGAGTGCAGCTAATGAAGTCAGCTCCTACTGTTTTAGTCTGAAGTTCCAAGCTTTGGTGTTCCGCTGGTTGGTTTAACCATTTAGGCCCGTTTATTTGTTCTGCTATCATTTGTTTTTGTCTAGTTCTATGATAACATAGATTTAATTTTTGTATCATTCCTTTTTGTTCCCTAATGACTATCAAACCATGCGCCCTTGATGACTTGATGACTGTGTCATCCTCCCCATCACCTGGCAATGGAAGACACCAGAACAGAGAGGCAAGATTTGAGGATAGATGTCATCCTAATAGAGGGTGAGATTTTTTTTTCAGTGCTCCTAGCAGCTCTACCCCTGTTGGCCAGCAGGCATAATGCATGCCATGCTTAGCTATGCTAAGTTGCTGAGGTTGCCGGCTTTAGCACATCTGTGATATTTGTGATGCTTGTCAGGAAATCATGCAGTCTTCCTTCAAACTTGTTCTAAAACAACTATCTCAGCATCTCAATTTCCAAAAAAAAAGTCCATGTGCCTTGGAACATAGTACTGGGGCTTCACCCAGGTGGTTCTCCTATGACTTTTCTCAAACTGATTCTTTCTCTCAGGGATGAGCAAGAAGACCTCATGACCTCAGCCACTTACTTCCCATTCCTTCCCAGCTGGCTTCTCTAGCATTCAGACATCTAATTGAATTTGAGTGACATGGGTCATAGGAAGGGCTCCATCCATGTATGTCATGAGGCAGCTAGAAATGGATTTAATAATTTAACAGAATGAAGGTGGAGTGTGAATTATTGACTGACCTATTAATGATTATAATATTTTCCAAGCAGAAGGTTTCTAGTATTAGATTACTAATTTTATAACTGCTTTTTGTGGTGTCTTAGAAAAGGTTGATAATTAAACTTTGATATCAAGCAAGTCAGTGTTTGATCTTAGCTAATAAAAATGGATATCTAGGCAATCAGATGAAGAAAAAGAAAACATGTATATGTATTTTTATATGTATATCTATATATATATATCTATATATATATATATATATATATATATATATATATATATGGTTCCCCTTCATAATCTCGAATTACTGAATGTTCGAAATTCAGTAACTCGAGACTGTAAAGTCGAAAACCCATAAGCACCCTAAAGGAGAGATAACTATCCCAGCGGAGTGTAGCCTCCCAGACATCTCAAATGCGCAGGTGAAAGCTGCTCTCTCTAAAGCTAAAAACACAGCATCAATGGGACCGGATGGTGTCCCTGGCTGTGTGCTACATGAGCTAAATGAGGAAGTAAACCCGCACATAAGGCAGCTGTTTAATCTCAGCCTTACCACAGGATACGTGCCCAAAGAGTGGCGTACGGCAACTGTGGTCCCACTCCACAAAGGCGGTGCCTCTACGGACCCTGGTAATTACCGCCCCATAAGCTTAACAAGTCTAGTCTGCAAAGCTATGGAGAGGATCATAATGGAGCTCATAAACAAAGATATAGGGGACTTGTAGACATTGGACCTGACCCAGTTTGGCTTTGTCAAGGGCAGATCATGCCTTTTGAACTTGGTCGACTTCTTCGAAACAGTCACCAAGGCCATTGATGAGGGAAAGGCAGTCCATACAGCCTACCTTGACCTTGCAAAGGCTTTTGACACAATACCCCACTCAGGTATTGTAGAAAAACTTACCAGCTTAAATGTAAACCCATATGTCACAAGATGGGTTGCAAACTGGCTTAAGGACAGAACCCACAGGGTTAGAGTTGCTGGCGCTATGTCAGACTCCAAGCCGGTCACAAGTGGTGTCCCACAGGGCTCGGTCCTTGGCCCCTATTGTTCGGCATCTACTTCTCAGAAGTACAGGCCAACATGGGAGGACTTTGGCTGACAAAGTTTGCAAACTGGGCGCCATAGTGGAAAGTGCATCGGACACGGATATCCTTCAGAAGGGACTCATGGAAACAGATAGCTGGTGCCAGAGCCATGGCCTGAAGTTAAACGCCAAAAATGTATAGTCATACCCTTCGGGAAAAACAAGGTAACCCCTAGCTACCATATAGGTGGCAATCCACTAAGCACAGAAGAGGTTATCAGGGACCTGGGGACCCAGGTTGACAGTGGCCTTTCTTTTGACACTCACGTTGCTAAAGTGGTTAGAAAGACCTTCTACATTGCCCACCTGATCATGAAGGGATTCACATCCAGATCTAGTGAGGTCATTGTTCCCCTGTACTCTTCACTTATCAGACCAATGATAGAGTACAATGCCCCATTCGGGATGCATCTCACTCGACATCTGCAGCAATTGGAGAGACCCCAAAAGTTCCTCACCAAAAGGATAAAGGGACTCCAAAATCTGTCATATGCTGCCAGATTGAAGAAACTCCAGCTCTATTCAGTCGCATACTGTCTGCTCAGAGGTGACATGTGCCTGACATACAAGGCCATGTCCAACCCGGAATTAATGGACATGCTCCACTTCAAAAAATCCAAATCCACCAAAACCACTAGAGCAAGCGACTTAAACCTTAGCACGGATATAAATAGGGCGTGCTGGAGGGATAGATTTATCACTCAGAGACTCCCTATGCTGTGGAATAAAATCCCGGTCCATGTGAGGCAGAGCACCTCGCTGGCTCTGTTCAAGAGAAATCTTGACCTGTGGATGGGAGATCGTAGGTTTACCCCGGGAATCATCTCTGTGTCACTGCTGGACAGAGGCACAACAAACTAATGGGCACAGTATTTTTTCATATAAGGGGTGGCGTAAGCCACAAAACTTTGGGCTAGGCTTATAAATGCCTTAGGGCAGATAGCCTAGTATAAACCTATGAACCTAAATATCTCGAATTTGCGCTTATGCATGTCAGCTACGGGATGGGAAGTGTGTGAGCCAGGATGTTTTACGGAAGTGAAGGTAAGTGAGTGTATGTGTGTGTTTTGTAAGTTATGTGTGTGGGTTAGGGTGGGGAGGTGGGAGTACGAGTGTGAGTGTTGGATGTGTCTGTATGTGTGTGTGTGTGTGTGTGTGTGTGTGTGTGTGTGTGTGTGTGTGTGTGTCTGTGCGAGGCAGTGTAAAATGTCTGTGTGCTGTTTTTTATTTTGTGTATGTGTATTAGTGCGATCTCAGAGTTAGAATATATAAGTACGGGGGGTGCAGGGAGGCTTGCCCCCCTGCGTGCATGTAGTGTAGGGCTTGTAGTTTATGTTATGTGGTTTGTATGGTGTGCGTGTTGTGTGGTGTATGTGTTCTGTATGTTTGGGGTTTTTTGTTTTCGTGCTTGTGGGTTTTGGGATTTTTGTTGTTTCGACTTTACAATCTCGAGTTACTGAATTTCGAGCATTCAGTAATTTGAGATTGTGAAGGGGATCCATAGAGATATCTATATATATATATATCTATATATCTATATATATATATATCTATATATCTATATATATATATATATATATATATATATCTATATATATATGTCTCCCAGGCGTAAAATTCAAAACAGCAGTTTTATTTCATGCACATTAGATGGTAAGCGCTTTCACAGATCAGCTTCCTCAGACCATTAAAACAGTGTGCTATTAGTTAATAAGTCTTTAAATACCTTTGCTGAAACAATTATGACATCATATTACACTTTTAATTGATAGCTCCAAATTAAAGCAACAGAGTTAAAAACATTCTGCCTAGTATATAAAATATAAAATATAACATAAAAAGAATCAATATGTATAATATATATACATACACATATACCCATAAGGTGAGAATAAATATAACAATTATGATAAAATTATTACCAAAGTTTAAAACCACTAAACAACACTGAAGTGTGCTGCAATCCACAAGAGTTAAAATAGCTGTCTACATGCATACTCTTAGACTTAGAAAGGGTCTAATGGAGGCCCTCTCATTCAGTCCCTTTCCCATGTCAGCTCTTAAGTGCATAATCCATTTGACTTCCCTTTCTTCAGTGATGTTCCTAACATTTCCCCCATGGAAACTCGGTTGAATAATCTCCACAACCATGCATCTGAAGACATGATCCTGTCCTGTTGAAATCACATGTTTGGTTAAAACATTGGAAACCAAACCAATCCTTATATTATAAATATGCTGTCTAATCCTGTTCTTAAGATATCTATCTGTCTTCCCTATGTAAAATGAGTGACAGATTGTTCATACAACGAGATAGACTACATGTTGAGTATTACAGTTTGCTGAACATTTGAAACAATACTCTATCCCCGTATCAGGATGTACAAATTTCCCAGTCATGTCTATGTAACCACAAAAGTTACACTCACCACAAGGAATAGTCGCTGGTCTAGATGTATCCTTATGATCAGCATGTGGATAACAAAGTACCTTTTTCAAGTTACGTTTCTTCTTATATCTAAATTTGGGTTCATCACCAATGATACTACTATCTGGATCTGTCATGAGATGTTTGTTAAATATCTCATAGATCTTACTATTATCTGTAGTATAAAACAAGGGTATCTTAATCTCTGGAGTACGGGTGGGACATGCAGTTCTTTCATCATCCCTAATGTTAGAAAAATAGGGCTTAGCCCTATCTAACCTAAGGGAACTCATGTCATGTAACCCTGTATCCAAATCATGCTGACCGTATGCACGTTGTATAAACCTATTCTTCAAACTAACCAGCTAAGACAAATAACCTGTATCGGTATTATTCAGTCTTGAAATATGCATTCCTTGTCCTCTCACCACATTATGGAAAACTTAATTAGGGTGCATGCTCTGCCTGTGTAGAAGTGTGTTTCTGTGGCACTCCTTCCTAAACACACCTGTGTTAAAGGAACCATCACTTAACCTTTCCACAAAGACATCTAAATATACCACCCTTGTGGGGGAAGAAAACATGGTGAACTTCAAATAATCAGTAACGTCATTCATATGTTCTACAAATTTCTCCAACTGGTCTATGTCGCCTGTCCAAATAAAAAAGACGTCATCCACAAAACGTCGATAAAAAGGCACTTATCTATGAAAGCACTCCATAGGAAATAACACCTCTTCTTCCCATAATGCTAAAAACATGTTGGCGTAGCTATTGGCACAAGGTGTGTAGGTAGAGTACATCATCAAACAGAAATATATTGTTTTCAAGGAAGGTTTCTAAAAAGAGGCCTATCAAATCAACTAGTCTGTCATCATATGCACCATGTTTAAGCAGATAACGTCTCACATAGTCCACCCCTTCCACATTTGGTATAACTGTGAAAAGGGATTGCACATCCAAATTTACAAAGATTAAGTTTGTATCCAAATTCAACCCACTAGTAAAAGCATACAGATCCATTAAAAAGTGTTTAGTATCTCTCAGAATCATAAGATTCTGATAAGCTACTGGACGGAGATATCATTCTACATAAACAGAAAATGGTTCTGTGCACCACCCCCCTTCCAGACACAATGGATCTCATGGGGGGTGCTGTCCATCCTTGTGGATTTTAGTGAGACCTTGTATCACTGGTATCAATGGATCACTAACATCTAAATATTTATATAGTTCTACAGTAACCAATGCACTCTTAACCAAATCATCCGACATAGCTTTGATTCTGTTCAATCGGGTGGTAATATCACCAGAATTAATGATAGTATAGAAATGAACATCATTAAGCATTTCCCAGATGGATAATTGGTAACTATTTTTATCCATGATTACAACAGGCCTGCCCTTGTGAGTCAGTTTGTAACCTTCTCAGAGCATCACGTTCTTTAAAGCTTAAATTGGACCATATTTTCTGGGATCTATCAACATGTTGTACCTTACAAAAGCTTTTATGTAAATCATCTTCCACTAACTTGTCGAAGGCTAGCACCAGTGGATGGTAGTTAGGTACATAGGTACTTGACCTTTTAAAATTAACATCACCCATACAGGCATCCACTCCAAATTCTAATTTTAACATGATATTCTTAGTGAACGTCTTTAAATCAATCAGCACATCAGTCAATTCACTAGAACTAGTGGGTATAAAACTTAGCCCTTTGTTAAGGACAAAACATTCAAAAGAGTCCAAAACACATTGAGAAATGTTCCATATCAAACAGTCCCGACCGGATTCCACATTTTCTTGAGGGAGCGATTGGACTGTCTCTCGGGGGAGATTTTCCGCTTCTGCCTCCCTTGACTGATCGATCGTACTCTCCTCACACCACTCTCCACAGGTATTGGTAAAGGGAGCTGATAAAAACTTCTACTCACATTACCACTTGTGGAAGCACTAGCATCAGTCCTCTGTTTATCTTTAGGACGTACATCTGGTAAATGCACATCATTGCTATTGTGAGTATCATTAGAAACAGATGTGTTAACAATATGGGAAGGCATGAGCAGAGTATTACTGTTTGTATAGCCTCCCTTCTGTCAGATACTTGTATAGGTGTTAGAGCACTACCTCTAGGCCCAGTGGGCTCAATAGAGTCGGACCCTGGATCAGTGCCATCTACTGTCCCTGCATTACCTCCAACATCCCAAATACCATTTCTATCATTGGTTTTGGTTCTAGGCCATGTGAATACATGACCCAGCCGAAAATCCTTCTTATCTCTATCCAGTTTACCCCTTTTTTGTGCCAGTGTTCTCCTTTCAAAGACAGCAATACTGTTCGATAAGGCATCGAGTGAAAAGTCTACTGCTGCCTTAGTGAACTGCGTGTTTAAGGTGGCTTGTTGTTCTTTTAGAGATTTCCTGAGGCTTTCCTCCTCTGGTTTAAAAAAATCTATAGGCAAGGTCATATATTTAACACTCATCTCTAGATTAAGAAGCTGCCACTTCGCTAACAGCTCCAGGTATAGCGCTCCATGAGTGGGCATCTTCAAAACACAAAGTCCTCTCAGTACTATCTTCCTTTACAGACACTCTTCGAAATGTTGCCTCTGCGTCTGCAACTGCTTAAGTTTTAAGAAGTCTATTTCCAACTTATCCAACGCTTTCTTCAAGTTGTCAGCTTTATCTATGCTGACCGAGGAGGTAGACTGAACAGTATTCACTTCATATGTTAAAAGGGGATTAGTAGTATTGTTCATACAAGCATCAAATCTGTCCAAAAGGTTAACGCCATTACGTAGACCTACCTCCGGTCTGTAATTCAACTCAACGTTATGTAGACCAGTCTCCGGTCTATAGTTCAGCTCAACATTAGATAGTGTACCTTCTGCCATGTCTCTGTGGATTGAAGTAAGAGCAAAAACAAGTATAAAAAAGCACAGGTTAACACTCCCCAAAGCAAATGTCACGCTGCTAATGAAGAAGAATATGATGGCAGCAAAATATAAAGCAGCGAAAACAACCATGCAGTTCAATTCAATTAAGATATATCCCAGGTGTAAAATTCAAAACAGCAGTTTTATTTCGTGCACATTAGATGGTAAGTGCTTTCACAGATCAGCTATATATATATATATATATATATATATATATATATATATATATATAGAGAGAGAGAGATACAGATGTGTGTAGTAATACATATATATATATATATATATATATATATATAGATATATATATAGATATTGTAAGAGAGTACGCATTTATTGCACAGATATACACACACATTCACACTTTTTAGATGGCAGTTGTTATTTTGATTTATTACTGATGTTTTTAGATCTCATTATTGGAGATATAGAGCTGTATGCTTTCTTTGAACTTGATATGTTGAGAGAGTTGCATCAGTTGCTTGTTAGTCATATAGTTGAGAACCCCAGATTCTGCCTTCATGTGGAAGCTGTCTCACATCTGGAAGGGTTTTTTTTGTCTTGAACATTAGTTTTTACTTAATTTCCATCACACATGGTGCTGCTGCTCTGCGACATGTTTGTACCATCATATTGCACTTTTTACAGACTTCTTGAGTACTTGAAGGGCTGTATTATTTACTACACTATGTTGTATCCTCCAGTCAAGCTATATGTATATGCTTGCATATATAAATTATGCAGTTTGCTCACACAAAGTATGTATTTTAAGTGATTAATGATTTTAAGTGTTTACAAAAGCAACCTGTATATTTTTTTTATTACTTCCTCTCCCACGTTGCAGTATTATTAGAACTGAGTCTTTATTTGTTCTACATTTTTCTGATGATTGCAGTTACATGTTGGGAAGAATGCATCTGAAACAGGAATTACTGACATGCTTGCAAGTCTCCTCCTACTAACTGAACATTCTAGCTCATGTCTGAGGGGTGTACCTCTCAAAAGTCCAGAATTTTGTAGAATGTCCAGATTTATGCCTCACTTTTTTTGTCTGCTCCTCATTGTGATTTTATTAATTAGTGAGGATTGAAGTCACTAATGATAGACATTTGAATTTCAAACTTTATAACCATCAGAAAGTACATGCTAATAATGCAAAACCTATTATTCTAGCAACTTTGTAAGTTTATAAGAACAATATTTAAATGATGTCCCTGTCTGTGGGTTTGTATCCTCATTATTTTGTCTATGTCCAGAATTCTTGCACTAAGAGGTTGAAAAGTATGCTTAGGGGCCAGATTTCAATTGACAACGTGTGCCAGTGCAGGTAAGTCAGTCTGGTGTGCTGTTTTATCATTTGTGCAGGTTTGTGACAGCAATTTGTATTAATCATTGAAGTACAGAAGGATAGTTCACATACTGGCATCACAGTAGCACTTGGAAAGCTAGTGGCAAATTTAAAACTCTACTGAGAAACTGAAAAACAGGCTTTTCTTCATACCTTGATTTCTGTATTTTACTAATGCCTCTGTATCAGTAAGTGTCTGTCTATTACTTTAGAATTTGTTATAACATAAAATGGTTTGATGTGGGCTACCTTACTGCCATGCTTTTTTTTTTTTGTTTGTCTTTCTCACTCCCACAATGCACTTTATACCTTATAATATGACAGCCTATATGCTGTAAGGTGTTTTATATATTTACTTGCTGCAATGGCAGTAGTATTATCTTTGACTTATTAATTAGAGTGTCTGTGGAAATGTTGTCACTACTGCCAGTTTTTGCTGACGTGATCTGCTTTTTTCTGTGTGTTGCTAAGAAAGCCTTTCAGGCTATGTTTTAAATCTGCAGACATAGTAGTTAAACTGCAGGTTGTTCTTAACTACTGATTGTAGCTCTTAGCCATTTTCTACAACTATTCACATCACTGTCTTGTTTAGATGATACATTCCTAGTGTCTAACATCAGTATTCTGTCATCTGTGACTGACAGTTACCACTTTGTAATCCAGTAGGGCAGTTTCAGCCAATTAATTGTTTTCTATATTGTCGATTTTTGGAATATTTTCAACAATTTCTTGGATAACAACATTTAACTGCCCAAAATAGGAATCAGTTTGCTTATGTAGCATTGTAGCATAACTGATCACTTTATTGTTTTTTACAATAAACACATTGTTTTAAGGGTCTTCTAACAGTTTACTGCACATATGCTCTGTACTAGCTTGATGATGTCATCAAGACGCTCCCAGCACATAAGATTGTAGATAGTGGCCAACAGTGTGCATATTTGATTACCCTCTGTTATATAGGCTAATATAAATTCCTTTCAGAAGCAGTGGAAGGTTCTTGTCGGAAAAAATAAAATCATGAAACCTTCATCATCTGTGGCAGGCAATAATTAATTAATTTTGAAGGTATGAGGTTGGCATAATGGTTAAAGTGTCCACCTTAAAGACACAAGGTGCAGGGTTTGATTCTCACATGGGGTAATTGGCTAGGCTTAAAGTGGCCCTCAAGGGTAATTAGCCTAGTAATAACCTATGAACCTAATAGTATGTATAGATTTCTGGGCACTAAACTGCACCTAAGGAGACCAATAACTCTGAGATAAAGTAAAATGTACTAAGTTGCCCTTCATTGTAGATACAGCTGTATTGTAGATACAGCTGAGGCATAGTATGAATATCAGTTTAAATTAATGTCAGAGCTTCATGTATTAATTAACCAAATAAAAAATAGTTACCTAGTGAAGGGATGAAAGCAAAAAAGGTGCAGCCTGATATATTACATAATTAAAAAGTGATAGTTCATTCAGACATGTACATAACATAATAGCATATGGAGACTTCAAATGCAGATGGAAGGTATACTTTCAGCAGGTTCTGAATAAAGAAACCTGCACAGAAGCTGTACTGCTCCATGCAGAGCCCAAGATGAGAGAAAGAGAGGAGCTAACCCTAGAAGAAGTAAGAACAGCGCTAAGGAAAATAAAGTCAGGGAGAGCAGAGGCACAGATGAGATCACAGCAAATATGATAAAAATGCGTGAGACAGGAGAAATGACTCCTGAGGGTACTCATAGTAGTGGAGATAAAAAGGTATCCCAGATGACTGGAGAATAAGCATACTCATGCTAGTATACAAGAACAAAGGGGACATCCACAACTGTGGCAGTACAGAGGTATCAAACTGCTGTCACATTGCATGAAAGTTCTGGAGTGGGTGATTGATAAATAGCTACACAGAGTAGTAGAACGCAAGATGGGAGATGAGCAGTTCTGATTCAGATCAGGATGCAACACAAATGATCGAATGTTTGCAGTGAGAGAGGTAGTTGAGGAGAAGCTAGATATTAGGAAAGAGTCCACTTCGGCATTCCTGGATGTGGAGAAAGCGTATGACAGGGTCCCAAAAAGGTGATTTGGGCAGTCCTGTGGTGGTTGAAAGTCCCACAAACATTGGTAAAATTAGTGTAGGCTATGTACAAAGATCCAGTGATTCAAATATGAGCAGTGTTCTGTTCACTGGGGCAAATGACTCAGTGGCAGTGGGTATGCATCAGGGTTCAGTTCTGAGACTTCTGCTGTTAAACGTGGAAAGGACGGACGCCTGTTAGTGGACATATGAGTTGAGAGGCACTATGGAAAGATGTCCTGCTTGATACAGGGGCAGCAGTCTCAGCGACTAACAAACAGTTACCTGTAAATCAGTTAAAAAAATATTACATTCAAGGCTTACATTCAAGGCTTTCATGGCAGCACTTGCATGGCCATAAGCAGTAAGCCAGATAAGATATGTTTCACAGAAAATGGATCTTCAATACAGGGTGCATTTCTTATGAATTCCAGTTGTGGAACGACAATCCTTGGGGGTTGATATTATCAGCAAACTGGAAATAGTAATTGATTTCAATAAAAAGGTTTTGTGGTCTGCCAAAGCAGAAGACAGTTGAAATACAGCTCAGCAATTTCCTTGCTTTGTAATTAACATAAGTAACTATAAAAGACATTACCAAGAGACATTCACACCTGCAGGATAAATGGGAGCAAATCAAATCACAATTTCAGCCCATGTGGGCTACGACAAAGACTGATTGTGGTAAGTTAGCAGTGCCAGTAAGTGTAGGTAATCCTTCGGATTACATTCCTCCTTTTCAGAAGCTATATCCAATCCCCAGAGAGGCGGGACAGAATATGAAGAGGTGTATAGAACAATGGGAACAGGTAAATCATAAATAGAAAAGAGCATATATGCAAGTAACCTGCAAACATCAGGGTACACAGAAAAAGGAGGTAAGCAATAAACAGAAGGAAAGACAAACACCTTACCTTACTGAGAAGGGTAATTACAAACACTAGCAGTGTAATAAAAATGGTAAATTACGACCAGTAGAATATGGGAATAATCCTCCATATAACCCAGATCATGGCAGGCAATAGGCATTAAAGCAATAAGTTAACAGAACACAGTTTATCAGTTCACAGCAAAGTATAGGAATCTTTGAAACTCAATGTAAATAAGCACAGAAATAACCTGCAGACATACAGACATAAAGTTAATACAAATACAGTGTAAAGTTAAAGTTAATACAGATACAGTGTAAAGTTAAAGTTGATACAGTAAATACATTTACAGTAATGCAAATGGTATATGCAAAACTAAACAATGCAATTAAATGTTGGGTATGTAAGTCCACACTTACATCTGGAAATGGAGTAACATTTAAGACAGTTACCTATGACAAATCATAAATGATAAAAGGTTCTATGGTAACAAGAGAGGGTCAACCCCCCCACCCCCACATTAAAAGTACAGTGTGTCTCCAAAGGCAGCTTATACATACAGCAGACAGAATCAATATTGGTAAAAAACAGTGACTGTAATGTCATATTTAAAAAAAAAATGTCTTACATAAAATATAACAAACTAGTACAGCAAGAACATCATTAGTCAGACTAGTGTAACTGCCTTTGTGGCAAAAATACACAAAAATAAATACAGGTAGTAAAGTACAAAGTCATTAATAAAAATCCAAGCAAAAGCAGCACACCATGTTGGTTCATAAAAATCAGTGAAAGTTAATAACAATCAAACAGTATCAGTACAGTAACAGTCTGTTAACAGTCTTAAAAAGTTTAAATTTGTTTCTATAATAGCAATCTATAGACACGACAAAGCAATCTAAAATTGTTGCAAAGGAAAATGGGGAGAGATACGCAGATATAATAGATCATGAGAACAAGGACATCATGATCGGATACCTGATTTCAATATATTTTTGGACCTGCAAAATTTGGCATGTAACAAGTCAAATTGTTGGGTTTTTAGCCATATTCCTTACAGAGGGAAAATGCCATTACATGCAGTTCCTGTAGAGGTTACACATACAGGTTTTATTTAAAAAACAATCAGCCATGGGAGTTAACACATAATACTTCGTTTAAGGAAGAGATGAAAGAGGAAACAGTCTGTTACATAGAGTATGCAGTTCCAATAATGAGAATTACTCACACATTACCAGAGGACATAGTAAAAAATCACCAGAAAAAGAGGGAGATTCATGATAAAAAAATAGGGAAAGATTTTAAAACAGCTGGACATAGAATATGGTGTTATTTCAGGAAATAAATGTTTTCACTGGTATGGTGCCAGTAAGACAATATGGATATATATATATATATATATATATATATATATATATATATATATATACTTGTGTCTAATACAAGGTTTTGCCTTGTAAAGCAAGGGTTGACTTGACAAGATTTTAAAATAAATGCTTCTGTATAACTGCAAGGCTGACAACTTGCTTAAGCAAGCATGAAAGCAGTTAAGAAGAGGTAAGTAATAACGGCTATGTGACACCTGAGAAAATAAAACATGCTTAGTAAGTTAGTTTAACTAATGGCTAAGTGGATTGTTTTCAGGATGGTGGGGTACTATAATTTCCGCATTAATTGCTCTTATCGTCATGTTAATATTTGTGTTAATAAAAGTATTAAACAAGTAACAGCCGTTGGTAATGTAACATTGTATGAAGAGATGGTACTGAATGCAAGGGATTCGTATGTTGCAACAGACCAAGGGATTCAAAGTACTGAAGATCGCATTGTGTTGTAAATTGTCTTACAATTTTCTTGGTTTTAATTAAAAAGGGGGAATTGATAGAGACTGTATAAATTAAAATGCTTTCCCCAAAATTATACTGTGTGTGCGGTAAAGAAAAACAGCAGTTTTCAAAATAATATGGCTTGCTTTGCAAGAACAGTTAAGTGAAAAAAGCTTTCTTGTAAATGTTCAGCTTAGATATTAATAACATATAGCTGTGAGCTTACTGAAAAAGGCATCTTGTTATAGAAAAAAGGAAGTTGACTTTCTGGGAGCTTTCAGATGCATAAATAAATGAAATAAAATACAGACGCTTCAAGTGATGCAAAGATGACTTGGAGAAACTTTTTGTCAAGTCTTCAGATACAGTAAGGAAGAAAATAACCAAAGAAGGACATAATTTGTCATTTCAATAGAAACTGTCCAGGCTAAAAATAACCCATGGACTTTTACGTGGCACAAACAGAAACCAGAAGAACAAGTCACAAGGACATTAAAAATAGCATTGTTTGACATTTAAAAGAGTATATAAACTGGACAGTATGTTTCACTCTTTAGTGACGTTTTTGGACTGAGTGTTCATCGGTCTATAGGTATATCTGTCTAGCTGTGTTATAATAGAATTGAAATAACTCTGACAGTATTAACTGTTGGCAAGAATTTGTACTAATACAAATAAATATTAACGGATTCAGTAGTACGGTGTCAGTCTGGTCAGCCTAGCTCTCTGCTAATATTTTACAGTGAATAATATTTTACAGCTACGCTGTCCATATTGTCTTGAAATGTGAGTGGCCTTACAGGTATAGATCAAAAGGAAACAGCACTGAATTATATAAAGAAATACAGAATGCAAATAGCAATGCAGCAGGATACACATTTGGAAAGATATGTGCATTTGAATTTGACAAAGAGAGGATTTTAGAATGGATATTCAGCAGAATATCCGGGACAGCGGAAAAGGGAAATAAGTATATTAATTGCTGGGAGGAATCCAGTAGTGATAGACAGGGATAGAGGACAAAAATGGGAGCTCTATGGTAGTAAGGGGCTATTGGCAAGAGAGGAAGATTACAATAACATGTATTTATATTCCACCAAACATTGCTATTATGGAACTTAAGAAAACTTGGGGAAAAGTAATCAACTTTCAGCTGGGAATATTATTTGTTTGTGAGAACTAGAATTTGATTTGCAATAGTGAGGATTTTTCTGGGGATCTAGAAGGGACAGTAAAACAAAAGAGGGTAGATTTCTAAAGAAATTTATGAAAATATTTGGTATGGAAGATGTGAATTCAGTAGTATGATAAGGCAAGTTATATCCCAAATCCAGCAGTCTGTTTTAGAGCCTGAGCATGGTGTCAGGTAGATTGTACAGTATAAACTTCCATACCAGCAAGGCTTACATGCCATCCTTTCTAATAACCATACATACAGTGAACAGTCTACATCTAGGTTTAGATAACATTTGTGCTTGTGGGGGATAATTCTAGATTGGTTGTTACTATATGTACAGAAATGAGCCCCTAATTTTAATGGCCGCTGAAGGTTTTTCTGTTGCTGCCTCTCGTTTTTATTGATGTGTTTCATTTGATATATTCTAAACAATAGCTGTTATTTTGTATGCTATACTATGCAGCAGTTGGTCAGATGTTTTGAGGGTCAGGTCAGAACTAGGCAATCTGCAGCTTGGATCACATTAGGGGTAAAACTGCTGTCTTTGTTCATAGATGTGTAGGCCAAGATGCCTTACAACCCTAGCCAGTTTTATCCAGATTTTATCCAATTTTCTATTCCAAGAGGAAAGATAACAAGGATCATGAAGTGGTGAAGGGTCATGATGACACGTTTTAGAAACTACCTCTCTCCAAAAGGGACATGGGTACCACCCCAGGAGTGAATTTACAATTTACCATCCTTTGGTCCAGATTGCATTTGAAGATGGTCAGGGAAGAGCTCTGCTTTATTTGAATAAGAAGCCTATTTGAATAAGAAGCCTATTCCAGAGGAGGAGCAGTCTGTGGGACACGTATTTGTCTCTCCAGCATGATCTATTCATGTCAGAGATCAGGTTTAGATCATTGCAGCGGGTAACTATCTAGTTAATTTTGCAAATATGCAACATTTCCATCATGGCTAGGTAAGAGTCTGTCTTGTAGGTCAGGCATAGTTCATCTGTCAGTAATTGGCAGGAAACCGAGTACAGTGATAGGGCTTTTAATCTGTCTGCATATGACATGTTGGTTATACCTTGTATTTTTTTTATGAGAAACCTCCAAGGAGACTCCAACTGCTACAGGTGATGGACAAGCCAAAGGGTGCATTGCACTTGATTGTTGGTCTGATGAGAGTCAAGTAAAATGGCACTATGACATCCTTAGATCTGGATGCCATAGCCTTACTGAGACTGAGACACATGGGATTTCCTAACTTCCATTAACAGTTGAGATTACTATCTGTCTATATTTTTGAGTACCCAGATCTCTCACCACTTAGGCCACTCTTAGCAGGTGCTATCCATGTTGTAATGTGCAGGGTTATTTGATGCCCCAGAGGGTATTATTATGCACTTCTTTGCATTAATTTTGAAGCCATGGCTCAGACACCAATCATTAGTCTGCATTATTCCTTTCTGTAAGATATCAACATCATCTGGGGAGTCAGTGATTGTCCCATACTTGCAGTCATCAGCAAACTTGGTCATCCAAAGGCCATCTACATTTGCCTTGACATCTGAGAAGTATATCCCAAGCACAAGGGGGCCCAGCACTGAGGCCTGTGGTCCATTGGTGACTGGACTCTTGCTGGATGTGGATTCCCCAACTCTAATATGTGTACTGTCCTTGAGCCATTCTTGGTTAGCATACAGCTGGTCATTGTGGGGTAGCCTCAGTGTTTTAGTACTATGCTAGCTAAATGAGTAGGTCAGAGTAATGATATTTGGTTAATTACACTTTTGCATGACAAAGTGCAGTAATACACTGTAAGTGCCTATAAGAAGTACATTGGAAAGGCTGCTTTGAGGTTGAAGACTGCTCAGGAGATGGCTAATTATTGCTGCTGCTGCTGCTCTCAGGGCTAGTTAGTGTTACAAATAAGGGGTAACAAGCTTAGATTTATGGCACTATTTTTGGAAAGAGAAACAACCTAAACATACTTCAAATTTCTAAAGTATTGATGTCACCAGAGGGTAAGAAAGGAAATAATGAAGTATGCTGCTATAGTTTAAAACAGCCAATGTGAACTGTCCTGTGTAATAGGAATAACATTGGTAGAGCTTTGTAAATTATGTCTTACATTTTTTTTCTTCTTTGCCCTAATACACTGATTTCATGCTGTTTGATCAGACCAGGCCCTCAGCAACATAATATTTTATTTTATATTTAAGTTTTGTAGAACTTTAGCTAATGGCATTCACTGGGATGAAGTTTTGGTCAGAATTAGACCTTTGTATTGCATGGTTATGAGGATATACCACAGGATTCTAACTAGTTCATCCTTGATGCATTAATTTCTCATGGCTGTTTATTTCTTGCAGAAGCACAACCCTGGGTATTCCTCCTCATACTTTACAAGTCATTTCTCTTCTCTTCTCTCCTTTAATTGCATCTTTTTGATGGTGTCTTTCCCTTTCTTTCTCAGTCTTATACGCGTGTGCACACACACACACACACACACACACACACACACACACACACACACACACACACACACACGAGTGGGGAGGTTGACATAATGGTTAAGGTGTTTTCCTTATAAACACAAGGTGCTGGGTTTGATTCTCACATGGGGTAATTGGCTAGGCTTAAAATGGCTCACAAGGGCGGGTAGTCTAGTACTAATCTATGAACCTATGGTGACCAATACAGATTCTGACTTGCTTTTTTTCATCATGACATACAAGTCCCACAGTGCCATGCTGCATTTTCTTTGCCTTTATTTTATTTATTTCTACCCCATGTCTTGAGTACATCTTTCATAAATATTACATTTTTCCTAACCCAATATTACTCGCCCTTTATTGCTCTTGATGTCAAGGTAGGGTTAGTGTGAAGATGCAGCAGTAGATTTTGATGAACTCGTCTTCATGCTCATGCCACACGAAGCCTATTTATCATCACTGCTTAATAAAAACTTTAGAAGTTTTTTTCATGAAACCATGACCCACATAAAAAGGAGTGATGACTGGAGAAAGCATAGTGGTACTTCAGCCACCATGTCTCATGATGCATTGTTATCAGTTCTAAATCACTGTGACATCCAAGAACACTACATCTTTGGAAAGATTCATATCCATTTCTCTTCATAAGTCAGTCTTTGAAACTACTGAAAGTTTTTTTTCTGAAATAGTCTGTGCACCCTAAGAAACTCTTACTAAATTGTCCACTGCCCCTTTTTTGTTGACCAGTAGAGAATGTACTGCATATGTGCATTATTTACCCTCAGGAAGTGACAGAAAACCTATTTTTACTTTGTATCTCTTATTGCTTTCTACTGGCTATAAACTGATTGCTCACAGTTATAATTTGACCTGAGGGTGTATTTCACAATAATACTAAACACAACCCTAAACATTTTTGAACATCGATTAAAGAAATCTTACATCCTGGCTAAAAGTTCAGCCCAAACCTCTCTTCCAGTAACTCACCACTTGAAACTGCAATACAGTTCAACTCTTATTTTATAACTAGTTTAGCATCTGTAACTAAGGATGACTTAACATCTAATCCCAACCCTGCCCAATAGCCACAGATCACCACATCCACTTTCACCTTCAAACCTGTCTCCACATCCTTTATAAAACTATTCTTAAACTTAAACTGTGCTTTTCTTCAGCTGATGACCTTCCAAATGAAGACCTAAAAATAGCAGCCAAAGAGCACTGCCTATCCTGTCTCAATCCTTATAAATAGGTCAGTTCAGGAATCCCACGTTCCCTCTCTCTGGAAAAAGTCACACATTATCTATCTGCACAAAGGAGGAAATTCAACAGACTTTAATAACTTTAGACTTATAGCAATCTTGTCTCCCCTCGCCAAAATACTTGAAAAATGTATTCAGAAACAATTGCTAGACTGTTTCCTGTGGGAAGAACTCCTATCCCCTACACAACATGGCTTCTGTCTTCCCATAGTACTAGCACTGCCCTTCTAACTTATATAGACACTGTCAGTAAAGCTAGATATATCGACAAACTAGTCTCTTCCTTATTTCTAGACTTCTCTAAAGCCTTTGACACAGTTTGTCACAGCAAACCTTTACTTCAAATGCCCTCACTAGGTCTCTCCCAGCCAGGGTTGCCAGATTTGCAGCCCCCCAGGTAGGGACAAAAAAAGAAAAGAAGGTCTCTCACGGCAAGTGAAGACCAAAAAAAAAAAAAAAAGAACAGTAGCTCTGCACTAAACACGGAGCTTCTCGTGTTTAATGCATTGCAGTTCCGCATTCAACACAAGTAGCTCCGTGTTTAGCGATTTTTGATTGGCCCGTATACCGGCATATGGGCCAATCAAAAATCGCTAAACACGGAGCTTCTCGTGTTTAATGTGGAACACAAGAAGCTCCGTGTTTAGCAATTTTTGATTGGCCCGTATGCCAGGTATACGGGTATACGGGACAATCAAAAAAAAAAAAAAAAGCGGAGGCTGGCCGGGATTTAAACCGGCAGGGTAGGACTCTGGATCAGGCTGCTGATCTTGGGACAGTCCCGCCCAAATAGGGACGTCTGGCAACCCTGCTCCCAGACCACCCTTTTGTGGTTCAAAGCTACTCATGCAATAGTTATCAGTCAGTAAAATGGCACTTCCAAGTTCTCTCCTTACCTCTCCGTCACTACCCATGTACCACAGTGCTCCATCCTCGATCCCCTCCTCTTTAATATTTTCACCAACACCCTCTATATATCCACACAACAGGCCACCCTAATACAGTATGCAGATGATTCCACTCTCATTTGCATATCTGACAACATGGCACACCTCCAAAAAATTACTTAGAAAGCTTTAACAGTCACTAAAACATGGCTTTGTAACTCACAACTCATGCTCACCCCCCCCCCAAAAAAAAACTACTACTTTTTTTCTCTAAATCCCTCTCTCGCAAAAAAACAAAATTTAAAGTCCTCCCTCCATAACACAAGCACTGAAGTCATTTCTCAAACCAAATTATTAGGGGTAATAGTGGATAATAATCTTATATTTGACCTGCATATGCAAAATTGCAATAAAAAAATCAAAAACTAGGGGTGCTTTACAGAGCCAAAAACTTTCTCACTGAAACAACTGAAAGTACACTTACCACTGCTTATCTCATCCCCACACTTCTTTATGGTGCTGCCCTCATTACTATCCAACAGGCTTCACAAAAATTAAAATTTGAACAATGCTGTAACAAAGCTGCTAAATTTGCAGCAAATACCCTTTCAGACCCCACCACTGTATAGCACTGAAAACCCTAAATTTATTAGAATTGTCTCATCAACTAAAATATACACACCTTCTTGCCACCTGTAAAATTATCCAGCATCCGTCTGCCTGGCCAGCACTAAAAAACATTCTACACAACTATGTTCCCAGTCAGTCATTTGTTTGTTCATTTCTCATTAAATTGTTTGCAGCCAAATCACAAAAGATTGAAACCAATAAATAAGGACATATATTTGAGTTTCAGACTTTCTATCCTTCAGAATTTGGAGGCTTACACAAATCCTGTTATTCTGTTAACTTTCTCGGCTAATGAAGAGGAAGTCAGAAACCTGTTACCAGCACAGACAGCAAGAGAAACAAGTCTTCACTGTCATTTGCTGGCCAGTACAGGCAAATTTGTTTGCCTCCCAGGAGACCTGATCATAACAAAGTTAAGCAAGGAGTACTAAACATTTGTTAAGATCAGGTCTCAGTATAGTAGTGCTTAAATGAGTTGTCTTTTTCCAGATGTTGGCGCATAATCACCATGCTCCAAGCATTCCATTATTAGGCATTCTGCCTTCGTCCAGAATGATACCACAGCATAAGGACAAAATGATTGACTTCAACAATTGGCTAAGCTTCTGGTGTCATTCAAAAGGGATCCAGTATCTGTCTGCCTGGGACGACATGGTCGAGAGACCATGATGCTTTGCCAAAGATGGTCTGCACCTGTCGCCCCTGGGATTCAGGTTACTGGCCAAGGCTCTTTCCACCCCTATAGTGCCTTTTTTAGGCAAAGTTCAAAGGATAAAACCACCACCATAACAGGTACAAGCATGCAAAATCTGAAGGTAATGCTGCTCAGTGCTAGAAGTCTAAACCTCAAAATGCACTCTCTCTAGGCACTCCTAAAAATGGAGAACATTGATATCTGTGCAGTAACTGAGACCTGGTTCAAGGCTCCAGAGAGCACCCTTGCAATAAGAGGCTACAAATCTTACCACACTTTTCAGCCACCAAACCAGGACCGAAACACTAAAGGTGGAGGATTGTCCATATTCACACCACCAGGCTAGTTGCCCAACACAATGTTGTTGTTTGTCTTTCAGCTTTTTCCCGGTAAGGGGTCGCCACAGCGGAACTCCGGTCTGCTAATGATTGGCAGTAGATTTTTACGAAACGCTGAGGTGCCAGCTCGAAGTCCATCCTTCAATGAAGGCATGCCCATTTTACGCACGCATGTCTTTTGAACGCTACCCAACTGCGGGGAGGACATGCAGACTCCACACAGAAGGCACTCCGGGGCCACGCTGAGAATCGAACGGGAGAACCTCTTGCTGTGAGGTAACAATGCTACCACCGTACCACCGCGGCAGATTTAGTTGCCCAACACAATGCGTCTGAAATTCTGCAGGTGCTGCAATCCAAATTGTAGCTTGCTACATATCCCTCACCATGCCCCAAGATTCTCTCTACACCTTTCTAAACATACTGGAAAATATTAAGATACAACCAAACACCCTAATACTGGGTGATTTCAACTACCCTGCCATTAACTGGGAAAACTACTCGTGTACCAACACCTTTGCCCAACGGTTCTTGGAATTTATAAATTCCAATGCCCTGGATCAACTAGTCCATAGTTCCACCAGGGGCTCCAGTATCCTAGATCTGGTCATTACCAACATGGGAAATCAATGCTCCACACCTATGGTCACCCCATCGTTGGTTAGGTCTGACCATAAGCTAATCACCCTTGACATCCACATCCCTCCCCCACCCCCCAGTAAGGAAACCTCCATAAAAAACTTCTCCAAAGCCAACTTCATGCTACACATGTCAGAAGTGACAAACTTTATGACACCCATGCAGACTGGAACTGAAAGTTCGACTGCTGAATCCTACACTAAGGCACTGTATGAGCACATCCACTCGTCCATGAATCGTGTCATCCCAAATAGAACCAAGATGCTCTCCTCCAAAAAAAGGAAGTCAATCTGGTAGTCCCCTGCCATAAACAAACTTTACAACAAAAGAAAGAAACTGTTGCAGAAAAGAGGAAAATCCCAGGATGCAAAGAACTCTCTTACCAGCCTCAGTAAGAAGCTGAGATCCCTCATAAAATCCTCGAAAGCTAGTTACGAAAATAAAATTGTCAAAGATTCCAAAGACAGCCACAAGGCATTCTATAGCTATGTCAAGAATCTAAATGGCAATGCTCAGATCTACAACATTATGGCATTAAATATACTGATCCCAAGGATACTGCCAATATCCTGGCAGATCGATTCAATGCCAACTTCATCCCCCCTCTCACCCACTAAAGGGCCCATCTCAGTACCGAAAGATTGCCAAATTCTGGTCATGACAGCCACACAGGTACAAAATGCACTCTCCAAAGCTAAGAATACAGCAACCATGGGACCAGACAACATCCTGGGCTGTGTACTACATGAACTACAAAATGAACTGGCACCTCACCCAAGTGTCATATTTAATCATAGCCTTACCTCAGGCTTCGTGCGCAGTGAGTGACACACAGCTACAGTTATCCCACTCCACAAGGGGGGATCCACCTTGGATCCTGGGAATTACTGCCTCATCAGTCTGACAAGCCTGATCTGCAAGGCCATGGAACGTATTATCATGGAACTTATAAACAAAGACATTGGCAACCTTCAAACACTGGACCCCACCCAGTTTGGGTTCATGAAGGGCCGATCCTGTCTCCTGAACCTGATTGACTTCTTCATATCAGTCTCTAGAGCTATGGACAAGGGTAGGGCGGTCCACACAGCCTATCTGGACATCACCAAGGCCTTCAACACCATCCCCCACTCTGAAGTCATAGATAAACTTACTGAGCTGGGCATTAATCCCTACATCACTCGATGGGCTGCCAACTGGCTTACTTACAGAACCCACACTGTAAAAGTAGCTGACTCCAAATCCAGCTCCAGACAAGTGGAGTACCTCAGGGTTCAGTCCTGGGACCGCTCTTGTTTGGCATCTACTTCTCTGAAGTACATGCCAACATTAAGGGACTCTGGCTAACAAAGTCCGCAGATGACTGCAAACTGGGAGCCATTACTGAATTCCCAAATGATGTGGATATTCTACAAAGAGGACTTACAGAAACAGATGCTTGGTGCCAGAGCCATGGGCTCAAGCTCAATGCCAATAAATGTATAGTTATCCCCTTTGGGGAAAAAACATGTACCCATGAATTACCACATAGGTGGCAGTACACTAAACACCGAAAGTGTGATAAGAGACTTAGAGACACAGGTGGACAGTGGTCTCACCTGTGATAACCACATCGCCACAACAGTCGGGAAATCCTTCTATGAGGCATACCTCATCACTAAGGGCTTTTCATCCAGAAAAAAGGACGTCATTGTCCCACTGTACTCATCCCTTATTAGACCTATTATAGAATACAATGCCCTGTTTGGTATGTACCTCTCAAGGCATCTGCAACAACTGGAAAGGCCGCAGAAATGCCTCACTAAAAGAATCACAGGCCTAAAGCAGATGCCTTATGCTGACTGTATAAAAAAACTCCAGCTATACTCTGTCGCATATCTTCTACTCAGAGGCGATCTCTGCTTAACATACAAGGCCATGTCAAACCCAGAGCTGTTGGATATGTTACAGTTAAAGAAATCCCAATCCCTCAGAGACACATGCTCCAGGGATCTAAACCTTGTCATCACAATGAACAAAACATGCTGGAGGGATAGGTTCCTGACCTAGGGGCTCCCCAGACTCTGGAATAGACTGCCCATACATGTCAAGCAGAGTGCCTCTTTGGCCCTCTTCAAAAGGAACCTTGATGATTGGATGGGAGATAGGAAATTCACCCCGGGAATCACGTCAGTCGCCCTGCTTGACAGGGGTCCAGAGAAGTAAATATTGTGGGAATAAATAGCCAGGGAATTGTTATGGCTAGGCTTGTATAGGCCCTAGGGCCGATAGCCTAATACCAACCTATGAACCTATTGGTAAGAATGAGTGGTGGGTGAGCGGAATGTTAAAGTTTGCTGGTGGAATGTCAAGAAACTTGGGTGTAAAGTTTAATAAGGATATGAGGTATGGTTTTGGAAAAGTTTATGTGATAGAGGTGATGGTGTTTATAAATAGTTGTCTGGGAAAACAGAAGTTGTTGAGGAACAGTAGAATGCTGTGATAGGGAAAAGTAAATATTGGAAGAATATGGAAAGCTTTTAGGTTTTCATATAAAAAGAATGTTTTGTTGATTAATTCATTTATTTTAGAGAGAATCGGATATCTGACCAGAATGTATATTTGTTGGCAAGTAAAAGAGAAAAGGAACGTTTGCTAGTTGTAATTTTTTTGTTGTTGTTTTTAATGTTTTGGGGGTTTTATTCCCTGTGTAGGCAGATGCTGTGTCTCAGTTTAGTGACTCATCCAAATTTCACTTTATCCAGCTTAAATCTCTTTGGTTTTACCTAAGTTAGCTCTACCCCCACATATTCCAGTGAAACTAATGATAAAGGTACCATATTAGTCTGGATATTAGTATCTGACCTCCACCAAATACATGTCCTCTGGAACATGCTTGATTCTCCCAACATCCTACTCCCAACCTATACATACAAGGTTTTTTCCCACCAAGCCAAACAACAGCACCATAAAATAACTCACAACTTCTCTAAATTCAACTCTGACTCTTATACCATTACAACCCTGCTAAAATTTTTCAACTCGCCCATCCTCAAAACATTCCCTTTTGACAGTCCTGTTCAAAAATTGTATTAACTGTTGTTAGATATACTTAAAGGCTGTAGACCCCTAAGATGAAAGAGAATAAAATCCGACCATACTCCCTGGTTATCCAGTGCCGGTTAGAATCCTCATGCACAAAAGTTACAAAGCCTGGAAAGCAACAGTTTGAAGAACTCTGTAATCTTACATAAAAAAGATAATTTAGACAAGAAACAGTACTATCATGACATATAAATCAGCCATAGATATAATCCCCCAAAAATTATGGTTCTGTATCAATCAACACTATACCCAGAAACAAAAACAAAACATCATAATCTCTTTCCTAATAGCCATCCCAATAAGTAGCAACTCAGTTCAACTCGTTCTTCGTTAAAAGCTTAGCAACCCTCACTAAAGATGTTTCTTCTACATTCCTTGATATATACCAACCATTTCCTACCAACTTCTCAGACTTCCCCCCTATAACCCATACCCACTTCCTTCATTAAACAGCGATTTCTAAACCTTAAACCTGGTCCACGCTCTTCTGACAGCCTTGCAGCAGAATACCTTAAAAATGGTAGCAGATGTTATAGTCTACCCAGTCTCTACTCTCGTACACATGGTCGAAACGTATAAATATGCATACAGATATATTGTATGAAACACTTTAATCCTTTGGCATTGGTTTCTGTGGAAAAGATCATCTTATACAATCCTGCTTGTTAGTTTGATTTTTACCCAGCAAGTCTGAAGCATTTTCATTTATTTGCTTCTACTAGGAGATTGTTAGTTTGGTTTTGAAACATTTTACAGTTTGCTGACTCCTTGAATAACAAGGCAGGTGATTCCACTTGACTGGGACCAGTTGTAACAAAAACTTTTGCATTCAATTAATCATTCATTTTCTGATTCTCTAATTTCCTTCTTTGTCAGTTTCAGGGCTGCAGAGCCAGAACCTGCATTCTGTGGCGATAAGGTAGAGAACTAATCTTGGATGGGACACCAGTACCCTTTAGGAAGTGTGTGTGCACATGCATAAACACACACACACACACACACACACACACACACACACACACACACACACACACACACGTGTGTGTGTACACAGACTCTCCGCACTCACACCTATGGTCGTTTTAGAGGATCACAAATTCAGCTAACACCTTGTCTTTGAGATGTGGGATGGAACTGAATTGCCTGTCAAATAATCATGTGGACCCAGCAATGATATGCAGATTCCACACAGAAGAAATCCAGCTGGGAAACAAACCAGGAAACTTAAGAGTTATGAGGCAGTAATGCCAAACTGCAAAACTTTATCCATTAGTAGGAAATATGAAATCCTAACAGAAGCTATGATTATGGTATTTAACTGGTATCAGCAAAGAAAACTGAACATATAAAGTTTAAAACAGAACATTATTTATCAATTATCCTTTTTAACTGGAAGAATTATTTTTTACAAGATGTTTATATATATATATATATATATATATATATACGTTCATCACTTGATTGAAAAAAGTAGAACATAAATAAAACATTTTTTTTATTTCTTTTAGCAGTTGAGCTTCACCAAGTACAAGTGCATGCTGTAGGACTTGAAATGCTGTTGATGCACAAAGATTGCATGCCAGGCCATGACATGTTAAAACAAGCTTCTCTGTGTTTTGGAATCATCTTAACAACTTTTGCTGACATTTATGAGCTGCATGCCAGGTGTGGTATTTTTCAGCTAAGTTTAGGGTTTGTAAATCATTACGCTAATGAGTAATCTTGACTAAGTGCCAAGGAGCTGCAAAAATGCACAGCATTCCTGATAAGTGTTGTAGAAATTGTGTTCTCATAGACTTGCCAAAGGTTATGTCACTTTGTGAAATTAATGCTGTCCCATAAATTGCATGCATTCTTCTTCACTCTGCAAATCGGACATTTCCTTATTAGATCATGTTTCAGACGTTGTGTTACGTTGTTCTGAAGTTTGGTAACACCAGGTGTATATTTGATGGGAATTCTGCATGTTTGCAAGTTGATTATGTTTACTCATTCAGTCAAATCATGAAGTGTTGAACTTTGTTTGGCAATCTGCCAGGAAAAGTAGTGCCATGGAACATTCTACATTAGTGGCATCCACTGGTGAGCGAGTACAGGTGACAGCACAGGCAGTCTCTATGTGAACAACCTTCTTTGTACCTTGACTAATCTGTCTTTAATCCTGTTCCTGTGATATCTCCCAGTGGTAAGCTGTTCACCGTAAACATCACGTGGCCATAATCAAAGTCCGTAGAAATCCTTACACCAGTGTGGTTTCTTTGACTGGAGATGATCCACTGATGTCATCACCCCTCTAGGTGGAAAATGAGCTACTTAAGGACTGTGGAAGAAACACCATGGTTGTTAAGAGATATTGTTGTCCATGACATATACCCAAGGAGTGATTAGTGAGGATTAGGGTGGAATAGTGCCACCAGTCCTTTACGAAGTGGAGGTAATGTATAACAGTAGACCGGGCTGTTTTCAGTTAAAACCATACTGACATGAGTCTAAGAGACCACATAAAAATATACCCCAAACCATCTGTAATTTTTTTTTTCTCAGTAACCTTAGTTGTAAATGTAATGTTAGATATTTTGGGTAATTCTCCAGATCACAGTGACCACAAGATGGTTTGTTAAAGAGTCTGGGTAAAGAGGCATGGAGCTTTTCTCCATCAGTCTCTAGTGAAAATAGGGCTTATCACCTGTATATTCCTGGCCAAAAGACATAATTAGGTAATTACTAATAGCTCTGGCCTTAACATAACCACCGATGAAATAATTAAAGGTTATACTTCTGCACCTCTTATGGTACCTGTAAAAAAATAACTTTAGTGTTATTAAAAAATGTAGGCAGACACTTTCAAATGATAAGGAAGCTGCGGTTTGAAATATGCAAATTTTGAAGTTTGACAGAGGAGGATAATTACCTCATGTTGTAAATTGCATTAGGTTAAGAGTTCTGGCGATAAATTGTGAAATGCATGATTTAAATAAGGTAATAAAAACACAGATAATTCATACAAAGGAAGAGTAAGTTGAAAAGAATTGCCAAAGCTTGATATGATATTAAAATTTTAGACTTTGCAAGGCTAGCTGAAGTAACAGATACACATGGCAAAAAAGCTGTGAGGGATATAGAACAAATGGCATTAGTAATATACACTGAGTGAAAACGTCTGTAGCAATGTAGAGAAATAATGAGATTAACAGTAATGCATGGAAAGATATGAATTTTACAGATAAGAGAGATGACACGACATTCAAGTTCTGTAGTGGGCGGACATCTTAACTGCCCCTATTTTGGAGGAATGTTCTTATTTTCAGGCCTGATTTACCTTTGTACATGATGTACCTGATTTTTGGAATTATGTCCCTATTTTCAGGCTCAATTTACCCTTTCATACAATGTTCTGCGCCCTCGTGAGTCATCACGCAGGAGTTCTGAAACTGCATACAGCACATAAATCATGCCACATGACCAACATACTAATGGTACCAATAATTTAAAGAAAGAGGACACATGTCCTACATCTCCATTTTTTCTGATACAAAAATAAATGAACTCGTGTGGCAGAATTTTGCAGTATAGTTCTTTAAAGTCTACAGATTTTACACTGTCTCTTTGATAACAGGCTTATATTTTTCATATTTT
The DNA here is from genome assembly GCF_019279795.1 of Protopterus annectens. Taxonomy (NCBI): domain Eukaryota; kingdom Metazoa; phylum Chordata; order Ceratodontiformes; family Protopteridae; genus Protopterus; species Protopterus annectens. The sequence goes on from NC_056729.1 coordinate 76,587,852, forward strand.
TCCATTATTTTAGTCACTCTTTTTTAATGTTGTGTTTGTAGTATCCATTATTCTTATTAGAAGTGAGAAGAGTTGTGTACTATTTAGTATTCATATTTTATGCTAATTAGATGTCAATATTTTTGAATGGATGTTCCTACTGTAAGAACCTTTGTTCCTATATTTTTACGGAATAAATTTTTATTGATTTTCATAAACATAAACATATATACAGTATGTATATCAAAGAAATAGGTACATAGTCAAAGCTTAAAGTGGAGAAACAGTTCCAAAAACAAACATTACAAAACTAACTATTTACATAGGATGTCTTTACTTGAAAAACGGTTTTCTCGAATGTATCTTTGAATAAGATTATAATTTATTACAGTCTTCTGTTTCCAGCACTTGATTTACTTTCTGCCAGGCAATGCTTAAGGAAGTAGGTCATTCTGTTCTTTCCTTGATTGTTTTCAATTCCAACTGCGAGACTGATAAAACCATGTTCTTGAAATGTTTAAAATTGAGGAGTTACAGCTTTCCAGTTCTGCGTAATATTTTTCCTTGCAATAGCAAGGAGAGTCCACAAAATTACATATTTTAGCCTTGGAAAACAAATCGGCACAGGTGTATTCAACAAAACTAGAGATTGTGTAAGGTGGAAATTATCAGTGAACAGTGTCCGTAACAAATAGTTAATACTTTCCCAATATTGTTTTAAGTAAGTTGCATTCCTAGAATATGTGTTGCCAATTGGCTGTTGATTGTGATTTACACCTCCAACATCTATTTTCTTTATTATATATGAGTTCTAATTTGTGTGGTGTTAAGTATGTTCTGTGTATACATTGCCATGTGAAAAGTTGCCAATATAGTGGTAAAGATGTTTGTTTTGGAGATGTAAGAATTAGATTTTTGTCTTTATCATCTGGCATTTTACCATTAACTTTTTCATAATATTTCCTTATATTTTGTTTATTATGAACTCTTGTTTCTTTATTTTGTACAGTACTAATAAAATTCCTTTCCCATTTGTGGGAAATTCCATCAGCATTTTTAACTGCTGTATGAACTTAGGAACCTTTTCCCTAACAGACTTCTGCATTATTGCCTGTTGGTTTAAAACCATTTGTCTTAATCCCTGCAGTGTTAACCACATGTTATTTTCAAGGTTGAACTCACTAATAATTCGCTCTATCATTAGTACTTTATTAGTGTTTATTACCTGATGCCAGTAAATTAGACCATTCTTACTAAGTGTTTTAACTGCTACTGAGTCCTGAGTTATAATATTATTTTGTGTTATGCAATTGGGAATATGAAAAAAGACCATGTTTTTATATCCGGATTTTTGTTTACAAAGCGCATAAAAGACTTTAGGGTATTGATAATGTATTTAGAATTTATATTTTTGTGTTTCTCTGTTGCCATATATTCCTTCAGTAACCAAAGTAAACTATTCAGTACTATTTCCATAAGATTATTTATTGTATCATGAGTGTTTTTAACCAGATTTTTTCATGTACTAGTTTCCATTTGGAAGTATATTCTTTATTTAACCATATAGAAACTGTTTTTTAAAGCTGACGATTGTATATATCCTTCTAAATCTGTTGAGCCTATTCCACCTTCTTCCCATTTGTCAAAATGATGTCTCAGGGCAACTCTAGGTTTATTTTTTGTTTTGTTTCTTCGGACAACTGTAGGTTTATTTTTTTGTTTTGTTTATGAAATCTATGAGGGACAAAATTCTCTTTATATTGTCATATGTATTTCTGTTTTTAATGAATCCTGTTTGATCGTTCTTTATCAATAATGGCAATATTTGTTTTATTCTGTTTGCATGAACTGTCAAAAATATTTTATAATCTATATTTAATAAACGTATGGGTCTGTATGAGGTATACTCATCAGGTTTTTTATCTCGTTTCAAAACTGGTGATACTTGAGTGTATCTCCAAGAAGGATAGCATTTATTACCTTCTTTAACAGATGTGAACACACTTAGTAATATATTTAATGCATTATTAGATAGCAGTTTAAACATCTCTGGTGTCATGTTATCATTACCTGGGGCTTTGTTTAATTTTAGTTTCTTGATTTGTGCTTTAATTTTTGTCATAGTTATATCTTTGTTATTTTTCTGTGTTCATCTGATAGTCTTAGTCTTATATTTTCCTTAAGGAATTTTCTAAGTACTTCACTTGATTTTACTTTATTTTCTTGACTGTTGAGTTTGTTAAAATACACTTTAAAGGCTTCTAGAAATCCTTCTAAGTCTGATACTTTTTTTTTTTTTTTTGTCTATGTTGTATATTTCTTTTCTCTGATTTGCCTTTATCATTCTTTTCATCCTGTTAGCTATTCTTTGATTTTTTGGATTCGTAGAGTAAGCACATAGTTTGACCTTCTCTAGATTAATCATTGTTTTATAGTTCAATATCTCTAAGTATTTTTTTTTTGTTGAGGTCTTCTAATTCTTTTTCTGAAGCTAAGTTGCCTTTATGAATATCTAATTTAATTTTGTCTGTTTCAGTTTGTAGTTTTGTACAATCCCAAAAGACAAACTCAGAAATCAGTGAAAAAGGACCACAAAGCTGCTCAAAAAATGGATTTATTGAAGTAAAAACAATCCCATGGTTAAGTGCTTTCGTTCCAAATAGTGGAACTTCATCAGAACAGTATTAATTGATACATTGCAACTTAAATATTCATATACATCAGTGGAAACCAAAATAAAAATCAAATGATTAGCAAAATCACACGATAACAATAAAAGTTAAAAATTAAAATTACATACAATTCTTTAATTTTAAGATGCGTGCAATAGAGCATCCATCATTTAAAGCTGGTGGGGGATAAGGCATCCAGATGAATTTGCCATTTTACATTGTGTTCGTATATACGGTCCCGAAGTCTGTGGGAAGTTTTCCCTATATAATATGATGGACACGTTTGACACTGAACTAAATAAATAACATGGGAGTGGTACAATAAAAAAAAACGACCTTCCATTTTATAAAGTAGAAGTAACAGCTAAAAGAAACCTGGGAGTATATACTCCTATTTTATGTAGAACCAAACATCAACAAAGACCAACCTTAATGTCTAAAGATAATAATCAAGATCATGAGAAGATGAAGTATTCTTTTATTACTAGCTACACTTCAGACAGTGATGAAAAAGCTACTGTGTTAAATAAGAATTGACCATTGCTTATTTCCGACCCCCTTTTGTTGGAAAAATGTGGACCAAGACCTTCCATCACATACCAAAAGATAGAGCATTAAAACAGCCTACTGAATAATAAAATGTGGGGAAGTGTTCAGGTAGAAGGGGTACTTATAGATGTGGACATTGTTCTCAGTGTAAGTTTATTATTGAGAAAGATAGCTTCAAGATTAGGGGTAGTGTTTATAAAGTGGAAGGTCATTTTTATTGTACCAGCCCCATGTGATTTATTTAGCTCAGTGTCAAAATTGTCCATCCTATTATATAAGGAAAAGTTCCCATAGACTTGGGGACCATATATACGAACACAACTTGGATATAAGGAAACAAAAAAACACCAGTGTCCTATATAGGCATGTCAGGGTCAGCCCTACACATACATTTGGTTTTATGGTAATACAGCAGGTTAAAAAGGATATACAGGGGAAAATTACTGATGAACATCTTACTTTACAAGAATTAAAATGGCAAATTCATCTGGATGCCTTATCCCCACCAGGTTTAAACGATGGATGCTCTATTGCACCTGTCTTAAAATGAAAGAATATGTAATTTTAAACTTTTATTGGTATCACATGATTTTGCTAGTCATGTGATTTTTATTTTGGTTTCCGTTGGTGTATTTGAATATTTAAGTTGCAATGTATCAATTAATACTATTCTGATGAAGTTCCACTATTTGGAATGAAAGAGCTTAACCGTGGGATTGTTTTTACTTTAATAAATCCGTTTTTTGGAGCAGCTTTGTTTAGACATTGTCTCACTATGTTAAAGGAGTTTAACATAGCGAGACAGCTTTAAAAAAAGTAACGGAGATCTTCCTTTCTCCGTTGCTCTCTTTAAAGCTGTTTCGCTATGTTAAATGGGTTTAACATAGCGAGACAGCTTTAAAAAAAGCAACGGAGATTCTCTGTTGCTTTTTTTAAAGCTGTCTCGCTATGATAAACCCCTTTAACATAGCGAGATAGTTTGTAAAAAGCAACGGAGATCTTGTTTTGTCCGTTGCTTTCACCCACAGCTCTGATGTACTGCGTAAGCATATGCATGCGCAGTACATCAGAACTGCTGAAGAATACCAGACAGCTGTGGAAGGGCAGCAAGGAGGCATTATACAATGCCATTATTTAAGAAAAGTAATTATTTTTTTCTTAAATAATGTCATTGTATAATAGCAATAACCCACTTCTGGGTGTGGGTAATGCTGGATTTACCCACGGTTGTCTTTCTTTAGCCACTCGAGCTTCGCCCTTGTGACCAAACCACACCAACCGTGGGTAAATCCAGCATTACCCACACCCAGGTGTGGGTTATTGCTATATTAAGTTATATGAGTCAGTAAACTCTGTAAGTAATTTTGATAGCAGAGATTTCTTGTGCGTGTTTTTAACATTTGTGTCCTCTTCTTTCATTGTACAATTAAAATCTCCTGCAATTATTGTATTACCTTTGGAATGTTGTATTATGTTCTCTAAATGTTGTCTGGCTACCCTGACACCCAGTCCGAAACCATTTATTAATACTGACACTATACAAAACATTCCTGAGTTATCACTGACTGTATTTATGATCTTGGGTATCAGGGTAGTCTTTCTCCATAATAGTGCTACACCTCTTTTCTTTTTATTATATTCTGAACTTGCTAGTAATGTGTAACTATACATATTAATCTTATTAATGTTTTGCTGTATAAGATGTGTTTCTTGTAAAAATACTACTTGCGCTTTACATAGCTTAAGATATCTTTGTAAGCTTCCTCTTTTACAGCTGTTATTTAAGCCATTGACATTGATAGAAATGCATTTCACAGTTGGACTAACTATACCTTTGTATTTAACCATTGTCCTGTTTTTGTGTTTGTACATAATCTTGTATGTGTGCTGAAAACTTCTTACCATTCATTTCATATATGTTATAAATGCATTGCATAGACATCCATTTAAAAGGTACAAATAAAAACTGTCTGTGTAAAAAGTGGATCTGATGTTATCCTAGTCACCATTCATCACATCAGGGTCCAGGATCTGACATTGGATCCAAACCAGCATACTTTAGACAACAGCTTAGCTCAAGGTCCTCCCCTTCCATGATAGTCTGCCGCCCTCTAACCCCTCAGATCTCATTTACTTTTTTTGCTTGTCAGGTGCAGTTCTCTCAGCTCCTTGTGGTTTGTAAGTAAGTGTACTTCTGTTTATTTTCTTTCTTGTATTTGGTTGTTTTAGTGTTTTTGGGCTTAGTTAGTAGTTTTTTGTGCTTGGATGGATTTTTCGGGCACATTGGACCTTGGATTGTGTTTCTGGCTTCATTTTTTCTCTGTCCTTTGGGTTTTGTTTGCCATCGGGCTTCTCCATGTCAGAGAAACCCTTAGGTTTTAAGACATGCTCCTTGTGTGGTCAGAAGATGCATGTCTCAGATTCGCATGAGGAGTGCCTCTATTGTCTTGGCGGTGACCACCTGGAGGTTGAATGTGGCATTTGCATTGCGTTCAACCCCAGTGCCTTGGTCGACCACTGAAACTAACTTTTGTTGAAAGGCTTGGTCAAAGAGGTCCCATTGGTCAAAGAAACCTCAACCAAATCGAGCTCCCCTGGACATAAGAAAAAGGATCCCTTCTATTCTGTTTACTCGGGAGAGGTTCCCTTTAAACGACCCAAGCTGTCGGATCCCAGGTCCCTGGGTCTGAGTCCACCCCTGGATCCAAGGCCTTGGGCTCCAGGCCTTCGGATCCAAAGATCTTGCCCTCGACTCTCGGATCCAAGGTTCATACCGCGAAGTCTTCGGATCTGAATAAAGATACACTTGCTACGGTTCTGACCTTCTTGGATCCGATGGTTTCAAGACCTGTTTCCTCAGATCTTTACTATATTTGTGCCTAAGTCAGCTGTATCCGTGAATCATGCAGGATCCCATTATCGGTACTGTCCAGAGGGTTGGTGGGTCTGGTGATGTCTGCTCCCTCTTCTGTTGTGTTGCTGTCAGCAAGAGAGTGGGATGGGGCCTCGTCCAGTCCCTCTATGTCCCAGGCAGTGGAAAGATCCCTCTCTGTGGTCAGAGTAGCCTCCCCCACTCATTATCTCCCTTCCCAGCCCCAGAATTTGAGTGGACTCACTCATCTTGCTCCAAGTCAGCCCACCCGGTCTAGCCTCCAGGGGGATCCTCCCCCATAGGGGTCCCTTCCTCTTCTGAGTCTTCCCCTCAGCCCCCTGCAGAGGAAGTTCCTTGGAAGAGGACATGCAAGAGGAGGCATCTGGACTCCCCTATGAAGTTCCTCACCAAGGACACGGATGCTGATGAAGGGGGATGGGTCCCCAAGGTCACCGCCCGATGATGTTGCCTTTGGAGACATATTGGAGATCCTTAAAGCTGAGGGCAGCTGGTCTGCCCAACTCCCGTCCTCTGAGGAAACTGTGTTTCTGGAGGCTTTTGGTACTGGCCCATCTACCTCTTGGGTGTTTCTCCCCTGCTGACCCTTTAATTAATCTTGTTGCCAGCAGGGCTTGGAAGGAACCAGATACCGTGTTGCCAGTACCCAAAAGAGCTGACAAACTTTTAAGCCCCCCCCCCTTCAGATAAAGTCTTCTGGTCCAAGGTGGTCCAGTTGATGCTATTGTGGTGGCTGCCACCACCAAGAAAGAGCTGGTGGAGCAGAGTTCATCTGTCCACCCTCCCAGTCGTAAATTGAGAGCTCTGGACAGTTTTGAAAAGTGGCTGTTCGTATCTGCTTCATTCAGCCTGCAAGCTTTGAATTATCTAACTCATTTCACCCAACTCCAGAAGGACTTGATTAAGGAACTTTCAACTTCCCTCATGGAGTCCATGCCTGCGGAGGAATTTAAGTCCATTACTCCCAAGCTGGCCACTCTTAATTCCATAGCCAACTCATCCATTAAGTTAATCTCCAATATTGTAGAAGGTTCCTCATAGGCAGCTGGTATAGGCATTGTCATCCAGCACCATGCCTGAATGCATTTATGTGGGTTTACAAAGGCCTTCAAAACTTCTTTCACCAATGCCCCCTTTGATGGTTCCACCCTCTTTGGACCCATCATTAAGGAGACTTTAACCCGCAGTGAACAGGAAGGGAAGACACTGTTAGCTGTCAGGATCAAATTTTCTACCCCTCAAAGGTCATTTTCTAAGACCCAAAAGGGGAATAGGAAGATGTGGTTCTGCAAGGCGTAGTCTTCCTTTCAGGAAGTTCAAGACAATTCCTCTTCCAGAGGACGGGGAAGAGGTTTCAATGGCAGACGTTGCCCCAGAGGCAGAAGAGGCCTGCACAATCAAGGTTCCAGGGAGCCCTTCTCTGAGAAATCCTTTGAATGTCCTTGAGGCATTGCCCAACTGTCCTGCCCTGGAGGCTGTTGGGGGTCACTTGGCTTTGCACCCTTTAGCCTGGGCAAATATCACAAACAATCAATGAGTGCTAACAATTATATCCAGGGGCTATTGCATTCCCTTTTCAGAAACCTCACCAAAGAACAGAACTCTCCCAGATGTTCTGCACAGTCAGAGAGAGTTAGGGCAATTGGAGGTTTCTAACCTCCTTCAAAAAAGAGCCATCCAAAAGGTCCCCACAGGACAGAGAGGATCCGGAACTTACTTCTGCTTCTTTTTACTACCCAAGAAAATGGGGAACCTGCGTCCCAGTTTGGACCTCAGCCTACTAAACCCATTTGTCAAGAAGTTAAAGTTTCAGATGGTCCCTGTGCAGTCCATTGTGCCTCTTTTGCACAGCAATGACTGGATGTGCTCAGTGGATTTTCAGGATGCGTACTACCATATTAAGATAGACCGATGGTCCAGGAGATTTCTTCGCTTTCGAGCCGATCATTTTCATTTCAGAGCCCTGCTCTTTGCCTTCACCACAGCCCCCCAGGTGTTCACCAGATGCATGGTAGTGGTGGCAGCTCACCTCAGGCTGCAGGACTCCAGGTGTTTCCCTACCTAGATGATTGGCTCCTTACAGCCTCCACAAAACATCAACTGCTGGAGAACACAAGTTTCTTGCTTCATCTCTTTGATCAGTTGGGGATAACAATGAATCTGGCCAAATCTTCCTTGAACCCATCTCAACAATTGGAATTCATAGGCACTCAGCTGGAAAGCACCATGAAGACTGCAGATGCGTACTTCTTATCTACTGCCATATTCAGGTTCTTCTGGAGCAAACTTGTCCTCCAGTGTTGCACATTCTCAGGACTCTAGGTTCCATGGCAGCAGCCATTTATCTCGTTCCACTTGCAAGGTACTACATGAGAGTACTGCAGTGGACCCTAGCGGTCCAGTGGTCCGCTCTGTCTCATTCCCTTGTCAGTCCCCATTCATCTCATTCCAATTTGTCAGAAACACCTTTTGTGGTGGATGCATTCCCCATACATCCTAGCGAGCAGGTCCCCCCCAGTTCCCATGGCCATGGGTCACCATGGACGCTTCCCTCCTAGGGTGGGGGGGTGCTTTCAGGGAATGACTGTCCAAGGGATATGGTACCCTTTGGAGACCAAACTGCACATAAATGTTCTGGAGATGAGAGCAGGCCTTCTACCTGGGCACAAGATAGGAATCTCGATCCTTTTTCAGCTCCCATTCCGGAGATTCTCCTTTTCTTGGCCTCTCTTTTTATGGAGGGTGCCAGTTTCTCTACGATCAAAGTTCAGTTGGCAACAATTTCCAATTTCCACCTCAACAACGATCATACCTTTTCTTCTTGGCTCTGCAAAGCATATTTGAAAGGGGTGTTTTGTTACCCCCCCCCTTCAAGGACCCTTCTTTCCCATGGAATCTTTCTTTGGTGCTGCAGTCTTTAACTAAGCCCCACTTTGAGCCTACTGCATCCTGCGATCTTAAGTTTCTTTCTTGGAAAACTGCCTTTTTAGTGGCCATTACTTCAGCTAAAAGTGTATCAGAGTTGCAGGCTTTTACAATTAAGCCTCCTTATTTAATATTTCATAAAGATAGAGTGGCTTTGAAACCCAATCCCTCTTTTATGTCCAAGGTTGCTTCGGAGGCCAGTCTCAATCAATCCAACTTTCAGTGTTCTTCCTCAACTATACCAATAAGGAAGAGTACATTTTACATACATTAGATGTTCATCAGCTTCATTTCTATCTGCATAGAACTAAATCCTTTCGGCTCTCAGACCAGTTATTCGTGGCCTTCTCACCTAACAGAAAGGGTGAAACAGTGTCAGAGATTACTGTTTCATGTTGGATTTGTCAGTGCATTTCCTTCATTTACTCCTCATGTGGTTCTCCTTTGCTTGGACCAGTTATGGCTCATTCCATCAGGGAGGTGGACACCTCAGCTGCATTCGCAGTCTGCCAATATTTGGGTGACATTTGTGCAGCAGCAACTCGGTCTTAACCTCATACCTTTATCTCCCATTATAAACTTGACTTGATTTCTAGAGGAAGGGCTTCCTTTGGCTCCAAGGTTCTTCAGAATGGACTTCCTTGAGGCCACCCAGGGTTTTGGGTGGCTGAGGACGCTGACCCTGACGTGATGAATGGTGACTAGGATAACATCAGATTTATAGCTATGTACTCACCATAACTTGGTATCTGTGTACTCACCATAACTTGGTATCTGTGTCATCTGTAGTCACCATTCATCACTGTCCCACCCTCCGCCCCCCTTCCTAAAGGATTAGCAAGATGTTGGTGGACCTTTGTTGGTGACAAGCTTTTCTGTGTGTCTTCCTTCTCCAGCACAAACTCAGTCTGAGGGGTTAAAGGGAAGCAGAGGATCGTGGGAGTGGAGGAGCTTGAGCTGTTGTCTAAAGTGTGCCGACTCAGATCCGATATCAGATCCTAGACCCTGACGTGATGAAAAGTGACTACAGATAACACAGGTACCAAGTTATGGTGAGTATATAACTATAAATTTCAAAATATAAACGACCAATCATTCCCTTCATGGGAGAAAATATTCCATCCTTGAATAGGTTTACCATTCAAGTGACCCCTCTTATCCCTATTCAACATCTTCCCTCTGCATTCCCAACAGCAAATATAACTAAAAGCATCAAATTCTTATTGCTTGTGTGCTATCAAATTTCAACTATTGAACTGTATAATATTCAATTAAATACTATTACAGAGGTTGTTATATGATATTACTGTCTGTAGTTAAATAAAATAGTGTAACCAACTTTAAATACGACATTGTTCTAGTGTATACATCTTGTATTTTATCTCACTGTATTATTTAATATCCTTCAACCAATGTCTGTTTTCAGTGTAACAGTATCTATTGTATAGTCAGCATTTTATTTAGACAATGCTTTATTATCAATGCATTTCTTGCTTTGTTTATCACCATTGTATACATATATATACTTTTGCCCACATGTATATTTCTATGTAACCATTTTATTTTATTTTTAGTGTGTGTTTATGCGATATTTAATATACAACTGCGATGACTGTTAGTATTTATTGCAAACCCTATGTGTACACAGTCCAAGTAGGTTCATATTTCCTACTGTTGAGACAACAGAGCTGTTGTATCTTTCGGCTTTTCCCGGTTAGGGGTCGCCACAGCGGAACTCCAGTCCGCTAATGATTGGCAGTAGATTTTTACATACCAACTTACCAGGCATGACACACAACCTTCAGCGAAGGTACACCCATTCACGCATGTCTCTACATAGAAGACGCTTTAGCTGAAAATCGAACAGGACAATGTCTTACTGTGAGGCGAAAACGCTACCGCAGCACCACCACCGCAGTACTGTTGAGACAACAGAGCCTTATGAAAAATTCCTTTGTTTCAACATCCAGTCAGGTTAAGGAAAGCATTGTTATTGTTGTTGTAAACTGTAGATTTTAATACATAATAACATTTTGCTTCTAATATAATCTCTATGTATAAAATAAACAACACTTTTATATAGTACATTCATCTGTTGAGTTGAATTCTTTACATCTTTAGATTTAGGTCTGTCTGTATTCATATTATAGGCTTTCATAATGCTCCTGTTTAATACATAAGTTAGCTTAATATCAGAGCTTTGGCCGGCTAACATCTACCTGAAATCAGCTGGACATATAACTGAATTTAAGTACACTTTTATCTGCTCTTTTGCATATAGTACTGTATTTAACTTATTTATTTGTTTTTCACTGAATATTAACTCAACTGAAGTTGTGGCTGTCTCTCTACAGAGTACTTTTTAGAATTTCTGTGCAGCCATTGATAGCAGTGGGGGTAGTTTCAGCTCATCACTGACATTCTGTCTTGCCTTATATAAGTGGTACATTTTGAGTTATCTCTGCTTAATATCAGAGCTTTGGCCGGCTAACATCTACCTGAAATCAGCTGGACGTATAACTGAATTTAAGTACACTTTTATCTGCTCTTTTGCATATAGTACTGTATTTAATTTATTTATTTCTGTTTTTCACTGAATATTAACTCAATTGAAGTTGTGGCTGTCTCTACAGAGTACTTTTTAGAATTTCTGTGTAGCCATTGATAAATGTGGGAGGTAGTTTCATCTCGTCACTGACATTCTGTCTTGCCTTATGTAAGTGGTACATTTTGAGTTATCTCTGCTTAATACATCTACCTGAAATCAGCTGGACGTATAACTGAATTTAAGTGCACTTTTATATGCTCTTTTGCATATAGTACTGTATTTAATTTATTTATTTGTGTTTTTCACTGAATATTAACTCAACTGAAGTTGTGGCTGTCTCTCTACAGTTAGTTCCCCACCCACCTTCCCTGTTCTTGTTTTGGTGTTAATGTTGGTGGGTTTGAAATTGCCCACCCCTCTTGTAGATTTGTAGTTGGATACTCCTTCTGGGCCCATCTCATTTGATCACTCAACTGAGTGCAGTGAGATCATATTCTGATTTCAGGCACTCCTACTGTGTACAAAGAGAGCATTTGGGAAGGACAACCCCTGTAGCCTCTTAATCCTGCTCTGTTCCCTCCCTCAAAAAAAAAAAAAAAAAAATAAAATATATATATATATATATATATATATATATATATATATTATTCAGCTGCTCTTACTGTTACTGTCTTAGTTGCTCTTCTTCGTGTTGTTATCTGTTCAGTCGCTCTTACTCTGCTCTTTTACTGCTTGTTAGTACCCTTCTAATTTAATGCCTTCTGCACTTGTTTTTTTAGTCATTTGTTAATTTAATTGCATTTATTTGAACTGTATTTGCCATAGTGTTGCTACACACTCAGGTGTGCTGCCCTGCACTACAATTTGAATTGTAATTACTGCTGTTTTAGCTGCTTTTCTGTAACAAAAAAAAAATTCTAAGCTTGTTTCCTGCCTTTCCTGTAACTAGTCAAGTCCAGGTACAGACAGGGCCGGCCTTAGCCGAAATGGCGCCCTAGGCGAAGTAGTGCTGTGGCGCCCCTTAAGCCGCACCCACACCACACTCATGAAATACCCCTATTTGAGCCACACCCACTGACTGGGTCATTCCCCAAGAAAGCCATTCCAGTCATTTCCTTAAAATTACTTAAATACATAAGAAGGAAAGATACCTTGTAATGTAGTTAAACTGCAGCTACCTTTGCATATGTATTTTCTACGTGAGATACCAGAGCTAGATCATGGTCAAATAGGGCCTAGGAAGGGTAATAGACCGCCACCCCAGAGCAGCCCCTCCTGCAGCAGTCCCCAGCAGCAGCCCCCTCCTCAGCCATTCCAATGTTCCATTATTTGGTTACCTCACCAGTTACCATGCATACTGTTCTATTATTTGCTTCTACAATGATTACAGATATTGAAATAAAATAGCACAAACACAGATAGTCATTTGCTAAACAAACAGTCTCACAGTTAAAACAGACTTAACATGAGCAGTAAACTTCTCTGCCCTTGAAACCCACATTCAGTGAAACGGCATGAAAGCCCACATTCAGTGAAACGGCATGAAAGCCCACATTCAGTGAAACGGCATGAAAACCCACATTCAGTGAAACGGCATGAAAACCCACATTCAGTGAAACGGCATGAAAACCCACATTCATAGAAATGGATCTGGTTGGTGGAGAATTAAGTTTACCTATATATATATATATATATATATATATATATATATATATATATATATATATGTGTGTGTATAAACATTATAAACACTAGATATATATTATATATATTTATAATTATCTTCATTATATATATTATATATTTATAATTATCTTAAGTGGCAAATCACAGAACTACAAATTTTATCTGGACAGTTGAGAGGTATGTTGCATACACGCAGCTGCTTTCTGTCACATAGCAATAAACACACACACAAACAAACCTACTGTCTCACGAAACAACACACATCAGTGGTGCCATCTTCTTTTCTTCTGGACTTGTCCCCTGCTGCTGTGCTATCCTGGCCCTAGTGACCTTGGCAGCTGCTGCAAGTTATGACCTATTTGTTCTGTTGTGTATTTGTTACTGAATATTAGTCTTAATTGTGGGTTAGATGTATAACTCCTCTTAGAGCTATTTCATGTTTAACCGGCATATATACTTTCAAGACACTAGAGCGAATGATTTTGTGCCTGTATCCTTGTACCCAGAAGTGCACTACTATAGCGTTACCCACTCTTAAGGATTATTGTCCTCCCACTCATCTTATGAGTGTCCAGCCATCAAGGCTTTGAACTGGTTGAAGCAATTCTACAGATGCAGTGAATCCAGTGACTTGCTCGCCTATATTATACTTGTAGCTATCACTACTGTGTTGCCCATGTGGAAGAGGATATAGTCCCCCTTGTCATTGTTTTCTATTCCTAGTTAATCCTCAGCGTGTACCCTTTAGTGAATTGAAAACAAAACAAAAAGAAAAGCAAATTAAACAGTAAAACTTCACTTTTTCATGAGGCTGCGTGTGCGTTGCCCTCATGGAAAAGAATATAGTCCTACTCGTTTTTTCTGTTCCTAGTTAATCCTCAGCGTGTACCCTTTAGTGAATAAAAACTAAATAAAATAAAAGAAAATTAAACAGTAAAACCTCACTGTTTTATAAAATACCTATCTATAACAAACCTGGAACTTGCGTATTTACGTCTGTTAATTGTACTCTAGGAATTCAGAACAGTGTATTACGTGCAGAGGTTATGGTCCTGCTTTTTCCCCTATGGTGTGCATAGCATGGAGGAACTGGCGGCATTTAAGCCTTGCCATTACTAACTTCTATAAATGGTTTCCATGGCAGCACTACTTGTTTTTGAATTACTGAACTGTAACTGCGATACCTGTTTAATGAAGCTAATGTCTCCCTGCTATATCTAGTGAGTGCTGAGCTGGTAAACGTTACTGCTAATAGCCCCTTCCTACTAACTAATAGGCTAACCTTTCCCTGGGCACAACTGATGAGCACTAGTGCTAACAGCTCCTAGGGAGTGCTAAGGTGTTAAGCGTTACTGTCATGCATTCTCTTTCACACAAAAACTAAACTGGTTTAAATTCCACACACTCGTACTCTCTCATACAACACACAGACACACACCTTCCATTCCTACACACATCTACTCTCTTACACAGTAACACATGCACTTTCTCTCTCATTCAAACAGAACGACTAATTTAAATTCTATATACATACACACATACTTTCTCTCGCATACAGTAACCTGGTTTAAACTACACAGACACACACACAAATACACTTACTTACCTCCTTTTTAAACGAAATGGCCACATGTATACACACGGAATTAATCCCTATCTTGAAGTGCTAGTTTAATTTCCGCGCGCCACCACAGAACATCTTTACATCAGTGGTGTTGGCGTACATGCGTATGATGCGCATATATTTCTCCTGAAAGGTGGAGTGAAGCTTTTCTTATTTTTTTTTTAAGTAGTTGTTGATTGGCCACACTACAGGTTTAAAAGTGGGAGGGCACTCACCTTTCGCTTTATGATTCCGGTGCTCTGTGGTTTATTTATTCATTTTAATTAATGTACTTTTCTTATTATGCGTTCGCATAATAAAACAAGTAAATTAATTAAAATAAATGAAGACAAACTGCGCCCTTTACTAGGCTTGCCTGTACGGCGCCCTAGGCGGTTGCCTAGTTCGCCTATGCCTAAGGCCGGCCGCGGGTACAGACTTGCTGTATCCAGGACTGCTGGTAAGCTTCTGAGCCCCCCAAGCCTTTCTGTGTTGGAGGGAAGCCTTCTAGCTTATTAGTGGGAGTGGTAAGCACTAGGTAGCCTATCTACCATGGGAAGAGTGGGTTTTGGCCCTGAAATTGTAGTTTATTGGCCATTTCTTTTTGGTTAAAAGCCCATTTTGCGTTTGGTCCCTGCCTTTCCTATAACTAATGTAGTCCGGGTACAGATTTGCTGTATCCAGGACTGTTGGTAAGCTTCTGAGCCCCTCCAAGCCCTTCTGTGTTGGAGAGAAGCCTTCTAGCTTATCAGTGGGAGTGGTAAGCACTAGGTAACCTAGCTACCACAGAAGGAGTGGTTTCTGCCCAGAAATTATAGTTTATTGGCCGTTTGGGAAACTTTCCCATCTCTTTTAACCTTCTGATTTAAAAGTCTGTATTTGCGCTTGTTTCCTGCCTTTCCTGTTTCTAGTCTAGTCCAGGTACAGATTTGCTGTATCCAGGATTCTTTGTAAGCTTCTGAGCCCCGCAAGCCTTTCTGTGTTGGAAAAAAGCCTTCTAGCTTATCAGTGGGATTGGTAAGCACTAGGTAGCCTGTCTACCATGAGAGGAGAGGTTCTTGGCCCAGAAATTGTAGTTTATTGACCATTTGGACAGTTTGTCCGTCTCTTTCAACTTTCTGGTTTAAAAGACCACATCTCTGCTTGTTTCCCATCTTTCCTGTAACTAACCTACTGGGTAGCACTAGAAACCCTTAAACTGATACAAGCCTTCTAGCTTAGAAGAGAGACTTTAGAGTGATTAAGTATCAGTTTTCTGCACTTTCTTGCTGTACTTAACTGTTTTCCGCCTAAACGCAGATTTTCCAGCATTTATTGTGATTTAAAAGCTTGTTTTTTTCACGTATTGTACTTATTTGACTGCCTGCACTTTTAAAAAGTAGTTTTTGTTTAAATAATTTGTTTAAATGTTGTAGGCTACACACTAAAGTGCGATAGCCTTTTCTGATCGTTTGTAGTCGTTTAAAGCTGTTTTAAGTGTATTTATTACTGTTTTTGCCTTATCTTTTCAAAAAAAAAACAAAAAACAAAAACATTCCTTGTTTCCCACTTTTCTAGGCTAGTATAGTCCAGTTTTCAGGCTAGTGCTGAATTCAGAGCTGTGATGCTAGTTTCGGAGTTGCCCATACTTGGATACAAGGAATTTTCTCTGTTCACCTGTGAGAGGGGGGAGGTTTGAGCAACCTATCTGTCCCTGGAGGAGTGGTTCCAGCCCAGAAGTTAGTAGTTTATTGGCCATTTTGGGCTAATTTCTATCTCTTTCATTTCCCTACTATAAAAACCATGTTTGCACGGTTTTGCGCACCGGGCAGTGCCGGTTAGCTACAGTTAAATTATTCCTGGCTCCACTAAGTTTCCTCTTCAGTTTTTCCCTTGAAACTAGAAGAAACAACAAAGGATCCACCAGGAAACAGTTTATTGTATAACTCTGACGTCTCGGCCACAGCCTTCAAGGAGTTTCCCTTGAAACTAGTCTAATTCTCAACCTAAGCACTCAAAAGCATCTTACAGCCCAGCACTTGCTCAAACCTAATAGCAAGCACTAATATACCCTGGCACTGATTGCCCAGCAGAGCAAGGCTCTTTATTCACCCCTCGCCAAACAAGCGACTAAGCAGCTCACCCTACTATTCAAGCATGACCAAAGGGCAGCTTCAGGTGCAATCTCCAGTCTAGCTGGTGAATCTGGGTATCCTGAGGCAATGTTACAACTGCCTCATGTACACGGACAAACCTCTCCTCCTACCACAAAACACTAACATATGCGAGAGCTGCAATTATACAGCCAAACTGGAAGCTAAGCTGTCTCCACCCAAGACTGGAACAGACAGTCAAGAGAAGAAGATTAACACCTGCACCACACCTCAAGCTGCACACAGACCTACTAAAACAGCACTGGCAAAAAATACACATAAATACACAAAAATCATACTCTGAGGCTCTAAATAAAAACCTGCAAAAGCATCAGAGACCTCCAAAGCAGACACCCAAGCAACCTGCACTTCCCGTCACAAACCAGGCAGCACATAAAACACAAAATCAGTGTGCCGCACAATCACAGCCCTTAAGGTGAAGTAACATACCTATCACACTAGTAATAGGTGACTCTATAGTCAGGCACACAGACATCCCACTCACTAGGCTGGACAAGCAGAAGGTTACTGTTAGCTGCCTGTCGGGAGCCAGAATCCGTCACATAACACAAGCACTCAGGTCACTCCAGAACAAGTACAAATAGACTCTGTCATTGTTCATGTTGGTGTGAATGACCTGAGACGTACCTCCCTGGACTGCTTGAAAAGAGACATGGGATAGCTCTCTGATCATGCAGCCCAGGCTGGTATGACCCTGACCCTGAGTAGCATCCTGCCCTCACCAAGAATGATATCTCAGTATAAAGAAAAAATTAACAGTTTCAACAATTGGCTAAGCTTCTGGTGTCATTCAAATGGGATCCAGTGTCTGTGAGCCTGGGATGACATGCTCGACAAGCCACGTTGCTTCACAAGAGACAGCTTGCACCTGTCACCCCTAGGCTTTAGAACACTGGCCAAGGCTCTTGCTGCCCCCATAATGTCTTTTTAGGCAAGGCTTAAAAGTCAAACCCACCTCCGTAAACAGCACAGTTAACAAAAAACTGAGGGTTATGCTACTCAGCACCAGGAGTTTAAATCTCAAAATGCATGCGCTCGAAGCACACCTCAGTATGGAGAATGTCGACATCTGTGCAGTAACTGAAACCTGAATGTTCATCATGCATACAGCTGCAGTCATAACAGATGGGTTATCCTGCCGTAAGGCGGGTCCTCGGTCGGCCGAATTCCAAAGTCTAGGTCCGGCGTCGGATGTCGTCGCTTCTTCCCTGATGTCAGTGCGGCAGGGGTATAAAAGAACCAGCCGATGCCATTTTCTTCAGTCTTTCTTGCCGCGCGGTGCCCGAAGCAGAAGCAGTTCGCAAGTGCCGGTCGGCCAGCTCCAGAGATTACGAATATTTTTCAACCGAAGTCTTCTTGAAAGCTAAGTACCCGTTGAAACTTTTCTTGCCTCAGACCGATGTCAGACAAAGTTAATAATTGCATTTCTTGTGGGAAGCAAATACCGCATAAGGATTTCCATTCCTTCTGCATTCCTTGCTTAGGCCCAGACCACGACGTCTCGGCCTGTCGTTTTTGTGCTAGATTCAACAAACACACTATTAAGCGTCGGGCGGAGTTCGCCCAACACTATTTTGGTAAAAAATTTAATTACATTATGCCGTCTGATACTCCGACTCCAGTTTTGAGTAAAAGACGCAAAGATAAGGACCGACATACGAGGTCCGCGACTTCTACCAACACCACGCTAAAGCCGGCTACAGGTGCTCCGGTTCTCAGCGAGGCGCCTACGCAGCCCCTGAGTACCGATGACACTTCTTTAGCAGTGTCTTCTGTGCCCAAGGTCGCAAGCTCCTCGGCCCCCACCACGACTACAGATGCCGACGCCACTCTTGGCAGGGAAACTCAGAGTTTAGACAGGCCTGCCACCTCTCAAGGTATCTTCAGGCCTTCTTCTTCTTTTTCCATTAAGGCTTTCACAAAATCTAAAGCAGCCATGCAAACTAAAAGACAAGCTCCACAGAGCCCCTCTAAATGCCCCATGCCTAAGAAACAGATGCTCAAAATGGCTGAGGATTTGATTACTTTTATCAGGGCTTCTCAACCCCCCTCGGACAAAAAGCCCAGATTGGAGGAAGACCACCCTTCCTCGGACCAGACCTCCATTACCTCAGAACATTCTGAAGACCAGGAATATTCATACTCCCCTTTTGAAGATTCTGATGCGGAGGAGTCCATTCCCTCTGTCTCCCCCCCTGAGGACTATTCTTTTGGGGAAACCTTGCATACCTTGAGGGAACACTTCCACTGGGAAGGCCAAGATTACTCGGATTCCAAGAAAAGGCTCAGGGATTTTCTCTTGCTCCCTCAGCACAGGCCTCTGGCTATCCCTCCTGTCTTAGACATACTAGATGATGTGTATTCAGAGGCCAGCCTTAACCCAGATTCTTTACCACCAGCTCCAGTTAAGCCTGACAGGTATTACCGGGTTCCTGATTCACGTCAATTCCTATACAAAAGCCATGCTGCTGACCCAGAAACTATTTCACAGGGTCCCAAGGGAATTAAGGCCTCTACTGCCAAAAATCCATTACCTTCAGAGAGAGATTCCAGAGCTTTAGAAAGGTGGGGGAAAAGGTATACACCTCTGCCACTTTAACCATGAGGGCATTAAACTGTCAGTTCCATATGTTAAAGTATCAACAGTTTTTGTTATCTCAGTTGAAAAGCAAAATGTCACAACCTGAACAACCAGACTTGAAGGAGTTGCAGGATTTGTTGCATAGTGCAGAGCAAGTGGGTAAACATACCTTGCAATGTGGTTTTGATGCTTTAGAGGCCTCATGTAGAGCTGCTGTTACAGGGTCTGTCATACGTAGACATGCTTGGCTCAAAGAGCAAACCTTACCAGATCATGTCAAAGCTAAATTACTAGATGCACCTCTTCTAAAAGATGTATTGTTTGGTGTTAAAGCTGGAGAGGTATTAAAGAAAATGGAGGAAAAGGCTAGATCAATGCAAACAGTGAAAGATTTCCTACAGGTACAACCTCCACGTTTAAGTAGAAACTGGCCTTCAAAAAATTGGTCCTTTCCAGCCACGAACAGACCTCAAAGAGGTAGATACAGGCGCCCGAGGGGTAGAGGGCAATCTCAAGGATCATTTAGAGCCAGACAATGGCAAGCACCTACACCAAGAGGTGGAGAGGATAGATCACAGCCATTCAGAAAGCAGACACAATGACTTTCCCCTTTGCATGCCAAGCAAAGCTCTAATGGCAGCACCTTTAGGTGGAAAACTGGCATTATTTTCGAAAAATTGGCATATTGTCACAAAAGACAAATGGATCCTGGACATTATAGACAGAGGCTACAGATTCCACTTTCACAACCTTCCAAAAATGACAGGCATGCCAAACCTGCCACAAAATCAAAGGGCAGAGGCACAAAAACAAATGTCAGCTCTCATGGACATGAAAGCTATTCAAGAGGTACCTGCCCAAGAACAGGGTCAAGGTTTTTATTCCAGACTATTCCTGGTACCAAGGAAGGACAAAGATTGGAGACCTATTTTGGACCTATCCATCCTAAACACATATTTACTT
This sequence comes from Protopterus annectens, assembly GCF_019279795.1. Taxonomy (NCBI): domain Eukaryota; kingdom Metazoa; phylum Chordata; order Ceratodontiformes; family Protopteridae; genus Protopterus; species Protopterus annectens. The sequence continues at coordinate 76,608,401 of NC_056729.1, forward strand.
GTACCAAAATTCAAGATGCTCACATTACAGCAGCTTCTTCCCATGCTGGGCAAGGAGTCTTGGCTGGTAACATTGGACCTCAAGGAGGCATACCTGCATGTCCCTATCAGACAAGATTGCAGAAGATACCTCAGATTTCTTGCAGGTTCAATCCATTATCAATTCTCTGCATTGCCCTTTGGCTTATCTACTGCACCCAGAGTGTTCACGAAATGCCTGGCATCAGTAATTGCCTTCTGCAGACTTCAAGGGATACAAATATACCCATATTTGGACGACTGCCTGATCCAAGCGGACAGCAAGCACATACTTCTGAAACACCTGGCGTTTGTAATAAAGTTGTTGAACTTTCTGGGATACACAGTCAGCAAAAAGAAATCAAAACTGATACCCTCTCAAGCAATAATTTTCCTGGGTGCCAGCTTGAATACAAACACCCAGATGGCCTACCTCACGCCAGAGAAGCAAGGGCAACTATCTCAATACTTCAGAAAAATGGCAACCTTCACCAGTCTGACTGCAAGGAAAATCCTGCAGGCTCTGGGATTCATGGCATCTTGCATCCTGCTAATCCCACGTGCAAAGCTGCATATGAGGAAACTTCAATGGTACCTGAAAAACCTATGGTCTCAACACAGCCACAGTTTGGAAACAATAATACCACTAATTACATGTTTGCAAAAGGAATTTCTGTGGTGGGCTCAAGCATGCCAAATAAACATAGGTCTCCCATTCTGCTTGCCTCAAGCAAATCAAATCATCACAACAGACGCCTCGGACTACGCCTGGGGGGCGCACATGACAGATCGGTGCATTCAGGGCAAATGGTCCCAAAAAGAAAAGCACCTACACGTCAATCAAAAGGAAATGCTAGCAGTAATAAATGCTATTATGGCTTTCAAAGACCTTCTGCATCCAGGGCAGCTATTGATAAGGACAGACAACACCACAGTGATGTGGTACATAAACAAACAGGGAGGAACCCATTCATATCCCCTGTGCAGGCTAGCCATGTCTCTTTGGAACACGGCTCTGGAATTACAAATCCAACTTCAAGCACAATTCCTGCCAGGCAAGGAAAACATGCTGGCAGACAACCTGAGCAGAAATATGACAGATCCACACGAATGGAAGTTGCATCCTCAAGCTTTGCAAAGATAATTCAAGCATGGGGAAGGCCAGACACAGATCTCTTTGCTACCCACAGAAATTACCAATTGAAAAAATTCTGCTCAAGGACCTACCAGCCACAGGCCTGGAAAGTGGACGCACTTTCTTTAAGTTGGACAACATTGACAGTTTATGCCTTTCCACCTCTTCCTCTGCTGCCCAAAGTTCTATTAAAAGCCAGAGCAGACAGACCAAAGATGATTTTCATTGCTCCAGACTGGCCAAGACAACACTGGTACCCACTCCTGAGGAGCCTGACGCATTCCCCACCATGGATCCTGCCTCTAATGCCTCTTCTGTTGACCCAGCACAACTTCAAAACTCTTCACAGTCAGCTGAAAACCCTCAATCTAGCCGCATGGAGGATTCCTTCATTTCCCAACAGACCCTCCTCTCCAAGGAGGTGCAGGATGTCAATTTGGAGGCCAGAAGGCCTTCTATTAGAAAAGCCTACTCCGCCAAATGGAAACGGTTTTGTGCCTGGAATCAGAAAAAGGGACAGAATCCTAGGATACTGAATTTACCTCAAATATTACAGTACCTAGCTGAGATGCTAAGCAGTGGACTTTCATTCTCCTCCATCAAAATCCATGCCTCGGCCATTTCTGCAGAATACAACACTGATCCTCCTTTATTCTCTCACCCTCTCTTAAGAGAGTTCCTCAGAGGGGCTAAGAATATAAAACCTCCAAGGAAGCAACCAGTACCTGCATGAGACCTCAATTTAATTTTAGAAAAACTGACCCTGCCTCCATTTGAGCCAGCTGCTTCGACAGAACTGCAATATTTGTCATGGAAAACAGCCTTCCTTCTGGCTATCACCTCAGCACGCAGGGTTTCGGAACTACAAGCCCTCATGGCTGTGCAACCTTTCATCATTTTCCATCAGGACAGAGTTTCCTTATGAACCAACCCTTCCTTTATGCCAAAGGTAGTATCCAGTGTAGCCTTGAATCAGGCCATCCACTTACCTACTTTTTATCCTAATCCACAAAACAAAGGGGGGAGAGACTACTACATTCCTTGGACATTCACAGACAGCTTCGTTATTATTTGGACAGGACAAAGCCATTCAGAAAATCAGAGCAACTCTTTGTGTCCTATGCTACAGGTGCTCAAGGAAAGGCTATTTCCAAACAGACAATCTCAAAATGGCTAGCCCACTGCATACGCTTTTGTTATTCATTTCATGGTAAAACTGTACCTACAAGCATCAGATCTCAAGGGCCACAGCTACCTCTGCAGCTTTCCTCAGGGGGTTCCTACCAAGGATATTTTGGAAGCAGGCACTTGGAGTTCTGTGCATACTTTTTCCAAGCACTATCACCTACCACTATACTCTAAATCTAGAGCGGGCTTTGCCACAGCAGTCTTGCAGGGCATCCTTGCTCCTCCCAGTTCCACTTAGTGCCTGCCACCCCTTTTTAGCTTTGGGATTCTACCCATCTGTTATAACTGCAGCTGTATGCATGATGAACATAGTACAGTTTTGTGCCTACCATAAATGTAGATGTTTGAGTGCTAATACAGCTGCAGTCCAGGTTTCCCTCCCTCCTTCCCCTCTTGGGACAGGCCTAATGACAAACACCTCCTCACACAACCTGATTGGGGTATTCTTTTATGGTGTATTTGCTTGCAACTACTGTTTTTTGATTATATTGGATTGCATTATTACATAAATTTATGTTTTGCCTTCCTTCTGGGGGCACCTGACATCTGGGGCAAGAAAAACTGAAGAAAATGGCGTCGGCTGGTTCTTTTATACACCTGCCACACTGACGTCAGGGAAGAAGTGACGAAATCCGATGCTGGACCTAGACTTTGGAATTTGGCCGACCGAGGACCCGCCTGACGGCAGGATAACCCATCTGTTTTGACTGCAGCTGTATTAGCACTCGAACATCTACATTTATGGTAGGTACAAAACTGTACTTTCAAGGCTCCAGAGAGCACCCCAGCACTACTGGGCTACAACTCATACCACAAGTTTCGGCCACAGAACATGGACCAAAACACAAAAGGAGGGGGTGCATCCATATTCATCAAGGATACCTACACCTCCAGGTTAGTGGTGCAGCATGATACCTCTGAGATCATCCATGTGCAACTAACATTGGGCAAATCTGCAATGCAAATTGTGGCCTCCTACAGATGACCCTCCATGACCCAGGACCACCACTCCACCTTTCTGGAGACACTGGAAAACATGAAGGTCCTACCGAACACCCTGATACTGGGCGATTTCAATTACCCTACCATTCACTGGGAAAACTACTCAAGTACAAATTTCCAGGCACAGCACTTCCTGGAATTCATCAACTCAAACACTCTGGATCAGCTGGTAAACTCCCCTACCAGAGGAGAAAACATATTGGACCCAGTCATCGCCAACATGGACGACAGGTGTTCTACACTGGAGGTCAACCAGTCATTGGTTAGATCAGACCATACACTAATCACTCTGGATGTCTACACCCCACCACCACCCCCAACTAAGGAAACCACAGTAAAAAAACTTTTCTAAAGCAAACTACACCTTACTTAAGACAGAGGTGGTAAGTTTCACAGCCCCAACGCTAAAGGATAACGCTGCCCAAGATGCAAAAAACTTTACAAATGCACTCTATAAGCACCTACAAGGATGCATGGATCGTGCCATCCCTAGTAAAACCAAGACTCACTCCTCTAAGAGAAGGAAAGCAGTTTGGTGGACTCCTGCAATAAACAGGCTATACAATAGAAGGAGGAAACTAGTTCAGAAAAAAAGCAAATCCCAAGAAGGAAAGGCATCCTTGATCAGTATCAGTAAGACACTAAGGTCCCTCATGAAATCATCCAAGGCTAACTTCGAAAGAAAAATAGCCAAGGATTCAAAAGATAACCACAAAGCCTTCTATCTATGTTAAGAATCTAAGTGGCAACTCGCAGATATGCAATGAACTAGTGCAAAATAGCACAAAATATACTGAACCTACTGATGTTGCCAACATCCTGGCAGATAGATTCAGTGCAAACTTCACACTCCTCTCACCTCCAAAAGGGCCCACAACAATACAGGAAAAGTGTAGTGTCCCAAAAATCGCAGACGCATAGGTGAAAACAAGCCATTTCAAAAGCCAAAAACACAGCGTCAATGGGACCAGATGGTGTCCCAGGCTGCACCTTGCACGAACTACAGAACGAACTAACCCCCCACCTAAACACGCTGTTCAACCTCAGTCTCCCCACAGGCTACATGCCCATAGAATGGCACACAGCAATGGTTATTCCTCCACAAAGGAGGGGCCACAACTGACCCTGGTAACTATCGCCCCATAAGCCTGACTAGCCTGGTCTGCAAGACTATGGAGTGCATCATCATGGAACTCATTAACAAAGACATTGGGAACCTCCAAATACTTGACCTGACCCAGTTCGGCTTTGTTAAGGGCAGGTCTTGCCTACTACACCTGGTTGACTTCCTTGAGACAGTCACCAAGGCCATAGATGAGGGAAAGGTGGTTCACACAGCCTACCTTGACCTTGCCGAGGCGTTTGACACCATTCCTCACTCGGGTATTACAGAAAAACTCACCAGCCTGAACATAAACCCCTATGTCACGAGATGGGTTGCCAACTGGCTTACAGACAGAACTCACACGGTAAGAATAGCGGGCACCAGGTCCAACTGTAAACCAGTCACAAGTAGTGTCCCGCAAGGCTCGGTCCTGGGACCCCTACTGTTCAGCATATACTTCTCAGAAGTACAGGCAAACACAGGGGGACTATGGCTAACCAAGTTCACCGATGACTGCAAACTGGGAGCCATAATTGACTCTCCAGCTGACATGGACATCCTCCAAAAGGGCCTTACTGAGACGGACACCTGGTGTCAAAGTCATGGCCTCAAGCTAAATGCCAAAAAATGCATAGTCATCCCATTTCGGAAAAACAAAACACCCACAAATTACCACATAGGTGGATACAGAAGAGGTAATAAGAGATCTGGGGACCCAGGTAGATAGTAATCTCTCCTTTGACAATCATATTGCCAAAGTAGTTAGGAAATCCTTCTATGTGGCCCATCTGATTACTAAAGGGTTCGCATCTAGAAATAAAGAGGTTATAGTGCCCCTCTACTTGTCACTCATTAGACCCATCATAGAGTACAGTGCCCCATTTGGGATGTACCTCACAAGAAAATTCCAACAGCTGGAAAGACCATAAAAGTACCTCACCAAGAGGATAACTCTCCTCAAACATATGTCCCATGCAGCCCGACTGAAAAAACTCTGGCTGTTCTCAGTGGCATATCGCTTACTCAGAGGTGATCTCTGCCTGACATAGAAAGCCATGTCCAACTCAGAATTGATGGACATGCTCCACCTAAAGAAATCCAAGTCACTGCGAGCCACGCGCTCTAGTGAGTTAAACCTCACCACAACAATAAATAGAACATGCTGGAGGGATAGTTTCCTGTCACATACTCCCCATGCTTTGGAACAAAATTCCAAATTACATCAGGCAGAGCCCTCACTAACACTCTTCAAGAGAAACCTTGACGAGTGGATGGGTAACAGAAAATACACCCCTGGGATCACTTCTTTGGCTCTTCTTGACAGAGGATCAGTTAATTAATCAATAGAGTGGTGAAAGCAGTCACACTCTGGCTAGGCTTATAAATGCCCTCGGGCAGATAGCCTAGTACCTAGCTATGAACCTAAATAACATGATAGAACGTAATCTAGGTTACAAGACATACTACACATATGAACAATTCTATAGAGTTTATCATTATAGACAGTTTTAGTCATTCTAACAACATGTACATAGCCTATGAGTAAATAAAGTGTACAAAAGTAGTATGTAGGTAGTACAAAGTATGATATCGGCTTTTATAGTACATGACAAATAAAATGTTCCTTTCAGTTAGGAAAATAATAGCAGTTAGTTATGTTAGGAACCTGGGTGGTAATTCCCAGAGATGCTCAGAATTAGTCCAAAATAACAAAAAATACACTGAACCCTCAGACATTGCCAACATCCTAGCTGACAGGTTCAGCGCAAACTCCCACCCCCGCTCCCCACCAAAAGGGCAAATATCTATCCCAGCAGAGTGCTGCCCCCCTGACATCTCAGATGCTTAGGTAAGAGCCACCCTCTCCAAAGCAAAAAACACAGCATCAATGGGACCAGACGGTGTGCCGGGCTGCGTCCTACATGAACTCCAAGAAGAGCTAAACCCAAACATAAAACTACTGTTCAATCTCAGCCTTACTACAGGATATGTGCCCAAAGAGTGGCGTACAGCAACAGTGATCCCTCTCCATAAAGGTGGTGCCTCAACGGATCCTGGAAACTATCGCCCCATAAGCCTGACTAGCTTGGTCTGCAAAGCTACGGAAAGGATCATCATGGACCTCATAAATAAAGATATTGGGGACCTACAGACACTGGATCCTACCCAGTTCGGCTTTGTTAAGGGCAGATCCTGCCTCTTAAACCTGGTTGATTTCTTTGAAACAGTCACCAAGGCCATTGACGAGGGGAAGGTGGTCCACACAGCCTACCTGGACCTTGCAAAAGCCTTCGATACAATACCCACTCGGGCATTATAGATAAGCTCACCAGCTTAAATATAAACCCCTATGTCACTAGATGGATTGCAAACTGGCTCAAGGACAGAACCCACATGGTTAGAATTGCTGGAGCCATGTCAGACTCAAACCAGTTACAAGTGGTGTCCCACAAGGCTCAGTCCTGGGACCTCTCTTGTTCGGTATATATTTCTCGGAGGTACAGGCCAACACGGAAGGACTGTGGCTGACCAAGTTCGCAGATGACTGCAAACTGGCCATAATCGACTCTCCAGCCGACACAAGCATCCTCCAAAAGGGCCTCATAGAAACAGACAACTGGTGCCAGAGCCATGGCCTCAAGCTAAATGCCAAAATGTGTATAGTCATCCCTTTGGCAAAAACAAAGTGCCCACAAATTACCACATAGGTGGTAATCCATTAAGTACAGAAGAAGTAATTAGGGACCTGGGGACCCAAGTTGATAGCAATCTCTCATTTGACAACCACGTGGCCAAAGTGGTTAGAAAACATTTTATATAGCCCACCTAATCATGAAGAGATTCACATCTAGATCAGGGAGGTCATCATGCCTCTTTACTCATCCCTCATCAGGCCCATAATTGAGTACAATGCCCCTTTTGGGATGTACCTTACCAGACACCTGCAGCAACTGGAAAGACCCCAAAAGTACCTCACCAAGAGGATCAAAGGGCTCAAACAGATGCCATATGCTGCCGGTTAAAGAAACTCCAGCTCTACTCAGTGGCATACTGCCTGTTCAGAGGTGATCTGTGCCTGACGTATAAAGCCATGTCCAACCCGGAATTAATGGACATGCTGCACCTCAGAAAATCCAAATCCCATCGAGCTACACGCTCGAGAGACTTGAACCTCAGCACTGAAATAAATAGGACATGCTGGAGGGACAGATTCATAACCCAGAGGCTCCCTTCACTCTGGAATAAAATCCCAGTCCAGGTTAGGCAGAGTCCCTCATTGACTCTCTTCAAGAGGAATCTTGATGAGTGGATGGGAGATCGTAGGTTTACCCCAGGTATCACTTCTGTGTCACTGTTAGACAGAGGCACAGTATACTAACCTCAAAAAAGGGCATAGCAAAATAAATTTAAAATGGGTGGCGAAAGCCAAACACATTCTGGCTAGGCTTATAAATGCCCTAGGGCAGATAACCTAGTATGAACCTATGAACCTATGATGCAGATAGATAGTGAGAGAGTTAAGAGGAATACAGGCATTACAAACTGAGCACTAGCTTAAGGATATGGTATAGAAACAGAGAGGGAGTTAGGAGAGACATTAGGATCTTGTAGACTGCCGGGGAACTTCTATGGGCTAGGCTTGTAAAGGCTCCAGGGCCAGTAGCCTAGTGATATTTTATACTTTAGATACTGTCAGCAATTAATATGAATTTATTAAGGCTTTGTCTGATTCATGTAATCTCTTAATTTTAACTTTTGTTGTACCTTGTTTTTGTCTATGAAGCACGAGAGAATCCTAAGCATTTCATAAATATCTGAACTGCTCTTGGTATATTAAACATATCAGTATTGCTGTATGTCTTGTTTAACAATTGAACTTACTCTAATAATCTTCATAGTTAATGACTAACCATGGAATGTCATCAGACTTGTTCATGTTTGTCACGTGTCATTTCTTATTTACCAGTCTTGTTAAGTATGCTGATTCTTATAATGCTTTCATGACATTTATGTCTTACCATACTAGTTCTTTATTACATCTTGTTCAGCTTTGCACTTAATAAATGTGTGTGTGTGTATATAGAGATATATATAATATATATATCTATGGGTCTACGTTGTAGTATCGAAAATACTGTTCATCGAACCGTATTTCTGATAATACAGTTCCGCAAAAGTGCATTATATCGAAAATGCACTTTTGCGGAACAAAAACAATAAAATGTAAAAATAAAACAAAAAAAAAAACATAAAAACTAGACAGTTTTATGCAGGGGGACAAGCCCTCCTGCACCCCACCCCCACTTTGTTATTCTCACTCCAAGATCGCACTACAGTGGGGAAAAGTGAATATTCCCTTATCCCCACTGTACCACGATCTCAACAGGAGATGTCCTTCAAGGATGCATCTGCAGTCATAACAAATGGGTTGTCCTGTCACCAGGCAGCCCTTCGGTCGGCCGGATTCCAAAGTCTGGGTCCGGCTTCGGCTGATGTCGCACTTCACCCGACGTCATCTCTGCTGGTCTTCGGGTATAAAGGCATCAGCCGACGCCATTTTCCTCAGTCTTTCTTGCCGCATGGCGCCTGAAGCAGAAGCTGTTCGCAAGTGCCGGTCGGTCAGATCCAGAGATTACTACTACCGAATACTACTTTGAAGACTTCTAAAAGCTAAGTACCCCGTTGGGGACTCTTTCTTGCCTCAGCCGATGTCAGAAAAAGTCAATAACTGTTTAACTTGTGGGAAACAAATACCTCATAAAGATTTCCACTCTTACTGCCTGCCTTGCTTAGGCCCAGACCACGACATAGCAGCCTGTTCGGCCTGTGCTTCCTTCAACCGACGAACGCTTAGGCGTCGGTCGGAGTTTGCTGAACAGTTTTTCGGCTCAGATTTTGCGTACATTATGCCGTCGGATCCTCCGACTACCCAAATTGTTAAAAACGCAAAGAAAAAGACCGACACTCGCGGTCCGCGGTTTCGGCGAAACCACGGTTAAGCAAGCGCGAGTGTCTCGGTTCGCCGAAACCGAGAAAACCGGTCAATCTTCAGCCGAATCCATGACTACTACTGAGGCTCCTGCTACCTTAGTTGAATCGGCCTCAGAAATTTTGCCTACAATTGTGGTTCCTAGTGATTTATCAGACACCATCCCTTTGGATGTCTCTACCCCAGCACGTGGTGCTGCTAGGCCTCCTGCAGCCATGTCTATTAAGGCCTTTGCCAGGGCTAAAGCAGCCAAATCTGTTAAATCAGTGCCTGTTAAGCCCCCGTCACACAGGCCCACTTCTAGTTCACAAATGCTTACTCTGGCAAAGGATTTAATATCCTTAATTAGGGATCCCAATCTCACCCAGACAGGGCCTCTCAGCCCCAGAAAGAGACCTAGAGCAGAGCCCCGAGCCAGTGTCCTCTGATGATTCTGCGGATGACTCAGACATTACAGACCAGCCAGAGGCTCCTTTTTCTACTTATGAAGATTCCGATGCTGAAGAATCCATTCCAGCTGCCTCTCCACCAGAGGAATTTTCCTTTGGGGAAACCTTACATGCCATGAGAGAACAATTCCAATGGCAGGGACAAGATTTCTCAGATTCAAGAAAAGGCTTAGGACATTTCTGCACTTACCACAACATAGGCCCTTAGCTATACCTCCTGTACTGCCTGTTGTGGATGATGCATTTAATGATGTTTGCACTGCTCCTGATTCTTTACCTCCAGCCCCTGCCAAACCAGATAGATTTTACAGGGTGCCAGACACTCATCACCACCTATACAAGGCCCCACTTGCAGATCCTGAAACTATATCCCAGGGGCCTAAGGCAGTAGCCTCGACCTCAGCAAAAACCCTATTCCTTCTGAAAGGGAATCCAGGTCCTTAGAGATGGGGAAAAAGTTTACACCTCTGCTACTCTCTCAGCTAGAGCTTTAAACTGTCAGTTTCATATGATCCAATACCAAGAGTTTATGCTTGATCAGTTAACTAAAAAGCTGTCCTCTGATGACTCCTTAGATAAGAAATATGTATTAGAAATGGTGAATAACATCCAACAGGTTAGTAACCATTCTTTAAAATGTGGCTATGATGCACTGGAGGCTTCATTTAGATCAGCCATGACTGGCACAGTGATAAGAAGGCATGCATGGTTGAAAGAACAGGTCTTACCGGATCATGTTAAAGCAAAGCTGTTAGATGCTCCTATGGATAAGGCCAGTCTATTTGGTACACCTGCTCAGCAAGTAATGAAGAAAATGGAAGAGAAGGCAAAATCGGTACAAACAGTTAAAGATTTCTTACAGGTTCAGCCCCCAAGGTTTAGCAGGAACTGGCCTGCCAAAAACTGGTCCTTTCCAGACTCCTCAAAATCCCATAGAGGCAGGAATAGACGCTCTAGAGGCAGAAATCAATCCAGAGGAGGTGCCTACAGAGGACGACAGTGGCAAGGCAATAACCGAGGCACAGACACAACCACTGCCACTGCAACAGGACAATCACAGTGACTTGGCTCTGACACTGCCTACCAGGGAGCAAATAGCAGCACCTTTAGGCGGAAAGTTAGCCTTATTTTCGAAAAATTGGCACTATATCACAAAAGACAAGTGGATTTTGCAAACCATAGACCAAGGCTACAGGTTCCACTTCCACACCTTACCAGTAAAAAGAGGAATGCCAAACCTACCTCCAAATCAAAAAACAGAAGCTCTAAAGCAGATAGCGGAATTAGCAAAGATGAGAGCTGTGGAAAGAGTACCAATAACAGAACAGGGCAAAGGATTCTACTCCAGACTCTTCCTAGTACCAAGAAAAGAGAAAAGTTGGAGACCTATTCTCGACCTGTCCGTCTTAAACACATACATCATTGTCCCAAAATTCAAAATGCTGACCCTTCAGCAACTTCTTCCCATGCTGGGCAAGGAGTGTTGGCTGGTAACTCTAGATCTCAAGGAGGCATACCTGCACGTCCCCATACGACCAAATTGCAGAAGATACCTCAGATTTCTTGCAGGATCAGAGCATTATCAATTCTCAGCATTGCCCTTTGGCTTATCTACTGCACCCAGAGTATTCACAAAATGCCTGGCATCAGTAATCGCTCACTGCAGACTACAGGGAATCCAAATTTATCCATACCTGGACGACTGCCTCTTACAAGCGGACAACAAAAGCAAGCTGACAACAGATTTACAAAGAGTCATTTGCTTACTACAAGCCCTGGGATACACAGTCAATTTACAAAGTCAAGGCTGATACCATCCCAAACAAGAACATTCTTGGGCGCGGAATTGGACACAGTAAAACAAATGGCATTCCTAACTGCAGAAAAACAAAAGAACTCCCTCTTTACTTCTTGGCATTAACAAAGCAGAACAAACTAACAGCAAGAAAAGTACTGCAGGCCTTGGGCTTCATGGCATCATGCATAATCTTGGTCCCACATGCCAGACTGCATATGAGAAAGCTACAGTGGTACCTAAAGAATTTATGGTCTCAACACAGGCACAGCTTAGAAACCGAAATCCCACTAATCCCATGCCTAAAACAGGAGTTCCTATGGTGGGCTCAAGCATGCCAGTCAAACCCAGGCTTACCCTTCCACAACTTTCAAGCAAGCCAAACCATCACAACGGACGCCTCAGACCTAGGCTGGGGGGCGCACATGTTTGACAAATGCATAAAAGGATTGTGGACTCAAGACCAGCTGCACCTGCACATAAACCAAAAAGAAATGCTGGCAGTAAAACTAGCAATCCAGAAATTCAGACCATTCCTCAAAGAAGGCCATTTAATGATAAGGACAGACAACACCACAGTCATGTGGTACATCAACAAACAGGGAGGCACTCATTCATACCCCCTATGCAGAATGACTCTGGACCTTTGGAATCTGGCTCTGAGCTACAACATCCAGTTACAGGCAATATTTGTGCCGGGAAAAGAAAACACCCTAGCAGACATGTTAAGCAGAACCACCTCGGATGCTCACGAATGGATGCTACACCGACATCTTCAAGGCCATCACAAAGAAATGGGGAATGCCACAAATAGACCTATTCGCATCCCCACTCAATCACCAGCTCAAGAAATTCTGCACAAGGACATACCACCCACTTGCATGGAAGGTGGACTCTCTATCCTTCAGTTGGAAAGGCCTGACAGCATATGCATTTCCACCTCTTCCCTTGATGCACAGGGTACTACTGAAAATCAAAGAGGAACGTCCAAGGATAATCCTGATAGCTCCGAATTGGCCAAGACAACACTGGTACCCATTGCTGAGGAGCATGTCCCGGGGAAGAATGTGGTCAATACACCTGATGCCTTTGATGTTAACTCAGAACAACTACAACATCATGCATCCAAACCTAAAAACCTTGCAACTGACTGCCTGGAACATCACATAGCAGCAACTAACCCAGACCTATCCCAAAGGGTTAAAGACATTATCCTTGAAGCCCGCAGACCTTCAACAAGAAGGAACTATGCAGGAAAATGGAAAAGGTTTGTCATTTGGAGTACTGAAAGAGGAAAAGATGTGTCGAACATAGATATTGCTAACATCCTGGAGTACTTGGCAGAGCTTCTACATACAGGCCTGTCCTATTCCTCCATCAAGATACATGCATCAGCTATTTCAGCAGAATACAGCTTCGATCCACCTATCTTTTCGCATCCTCTACTCAGGCAGTTCCTCAGAGGGATCAAGAATGTAAAACCTCCTAGGAAACCACCATTACCAGCATGGGACTTGAACTTTGTGCTAGAAAAGTTGACACTCCCTCCGTTTGAACCAGCAGCAACAGCAGACCTGCAACACCTATCATGGAAAACTGCTTTCCTACTGGCAATTACCTCAGCAAGGAGGTTTCGGAACTACAGGCCTTAATGGCAGTGCAACCCTTCCTAATCTTCCATCAAGATAGGGTGTCCATGAGAACTAATCCTACATTTATGCCTAAGGTGGTATCCAGAGTGTCTTTAAACCAGGCAATCCACCTACCTACCTTCTTTCCCAATCCACAGAACAGGGGGGAAAGACTGCTGCATACCTTGGATGTACATAGGCAGTTACGCTACTACCTGGACAGAACCAAAGGTAACAGAAAAACTGACCAGCTTTTAGTAGCCTATGCAACAGGAAGGGAAGGAAAAGCAATTTCCAAACAGACAATCTCCAAATGGATAGGAAATTGCATAAGATTCTGTTACTCCTACCATGGAAAACCAATTCCACAGAACATAACACTTCATTCTACAAGGGCTACAGCCACTACCACAGCTTTCTTACGAGGAGTGGCAACCAAGGACATTATTGAGGCGGCTACTTGGACCTCCGTGCATACATTTGCCAAGCATTATAATTTACCTCTATACTCTAGATCCCGAGCAGGGTTTGCCACTGCTGTACTGCAAGGGATCCTAACTACACCATAATTTTTCTTCCTCCACCCCTAGTTTGGCTATGGTATTCTACCTATTTGTTATGACTGCAGATGCATCCTTGAAGGACATAGTACAGTTTTGTACCTACCATAAATGTAGATGTCCGAACAGGATAGCATCTGCAGTCAGGATTACCCACCCTCCTTCCCTCTGTGGTACTCCTAGGTATTTACCCTCCTAATAGCTAGCTGGGGGGGAGTCTCTTATGGTGTATTTGTTTGTATATATGTACATACATGCTTATTTTTTGTGTTTGCCTTCTACTTTTTTGGAAACATTGGCATTTATCCAAAATTTAGCTTTCCAAGAGGGCAACTGGCATCTGGGGCAAGAAACACTGAGGAAAATGGCGTCGGCTGATGCCTTTATACCCGAAGACCAGCAGAGATGACGTCGGGTGAAGTGCGACATCAGCCGGCGCCGGACCCAGACTTTGGAATCCGGCCGACCGAAGGGCTGCCTGGCGACAGGACAACCCATTTGTTATGACTGCAGATGCTATCCTGTTCGGACATCTACATTTATGGTAGGTACAAAACTGTACTTTTCCTAAGTTGTACATCAATAGTATACGTTGATGTACAACTAACGGTACATGTAAACTGCATGGTTTTTTTTTTTCTTTAGCGAAAGTGCATTTTCGACAAAATGCACTTTTGCTGAAGTGTGTTTGATAATGTACGGTTTAATGAACCGTACTTTCGATAATACAAATAGGGCCCATATATATATATATATATATATATATATCTATAGGTTTCTTAGATGTTAAATTATTTTTACTTTTGTTGTTATAAGTAGTCTTACTTTCTTTCATAGCTATGTGTCCTAGTATGCCTACATATGAGTTTGCATTAACTGTTTACATCAATTGCTTCTATCTTGTTTATGATGTTATTTTCTTTGCATATATTATAGTACTTTTGTGGTAATTTCTCTTATTTCCTTTTAGAATTATTAAATCTACGTTATGTATATGTACATACTCAATAATGCTTTGAAGCAGTTGTATTTTGGTGAAAATTTGTACTTGAAACTTTAAGAGTCTTTTGGTTTAAGTTAAGCTCCATACTGCTTTGCTCCTATTTTCAATGGCTTCGGGTTGAGAGGTATGATAAAGGGCAGCACCATACAAATGTAGTAGCTCAGGAAAGTTAAGGTATGCAAGTACAAGAGGAAATTACTCTGATAAGAGTATGCAAAGTAGTATAAAAATCAAGTCACAGTACAGAGATCAGCTGTATAAAGGCCGTAAAATGCAAACAAGCAGCGCTTCTTCTTTTTTTTTTCGGCTTTTAGGGGTCGCCACAGCGGATCACCTTGTCCGCTCACGATTGGCAGTGGAGTTTTACGGTGTTGAGTTGCCAGCTTGACGCCCAACCTTCCACAGAAGGCACACACACGTACACACTCACACCTAGGGCCAATTTAGAGTGTCCAATCCACCTGCAACATGTCTTTGAGATGTGGGAGGAAACCGGAGTACCCGGAGGAAACCCATGTGACCACAGGGAGGACATGCAGACTCCACACAGAAGGCACCCCAGCCGAGGATCGAACTGGAGAACCTCTTGCTGTGAGGCAGCAATGCCAACCACTGCACCACTGTGTCCACCCTACAAACAAGCAGCACTAAAAGTCACAATTAAAAAAATATGTCAAAGACAAAAAAAAATGAGTTGGAAAGCATAGCCATTTTCAGAGAGGACTGCAGCTGGTTATATGCTGTTAATAACAGCAATGTCAGACCTTAGATAATGGTAAAAATAATGAACCTAGAACTGAACATGGCAGAGTCAGGGGCATCAGTTATCATTTTGATATGTGACATTTATCGCTACCCAAGTCCACAGTTCTAACCACAGAATGTAAGAAGAAAAGTGTATGCTTGCAACTCAGTAAAACTGCACACTCCAAAATTAATAACAGAATGATAATCTCACAAAGCCAGTGTGCCGAACAGTCACAGCCCTTAAGACTAAACAACACACCTGATACACTTGTAATAGGTGACTCTATCGTCAGGCACACTGATGTCCCACTCACCAGGCTGAACAAGGAGAGGGTTACGGTGAGCAGCCTGTCGGGCGCTAGGATCCGCCATATAACACAAGCACTCAGGTCACTCCAAGGCAAGTACAAATATGACTCAGTCATTGTCCATGCTGGTGTGAATGACCTGAGATGTACCTCCCTGGACTACATGAAAAGAGACATAAAGGAGCTCTCTGAGCATGTAGCCCAGGCCAGTATGACCCTGACCTTGAGTAGCATCTTACCCTCACCAAGAATGATGCCACAATATGAAGACAAGATGATCAATTTCAACAACTGGCTTAAGTACTGGTGTCATTCAAAGGGGATGCAATGTCTGTCAGCTTGGGATGATATGCTCGACAAGCCACGATGCTTCGCTAGGGACGGCTTGCACCTGTCACCCCTGGGCTTTCGGATATTGGCAAAGGCTCTTGCTACCCCATAGTGCCTTTTAGGCAATGCTCAAAAGACAAACCCACCTCCATAGGTATCACAAGGGATAAGAAACTAAGAGTAATGCTACTCAACGCCAGAAGTCTAAACCTCAAGATGCATGCACTCGAAACTCTCCTTAGCATGGAGAACATCGATATCTGTGCAGTAACAGAAACCTGGTTCTGGGCTCGAGAGCACCCCAGCACTACCAGGTTATACCTCATACCATGCTTTTCAGCCCCAAAACTTGGACCGAACCACAAAAGGAGGGGGAGTATCGATATTCATCAAAGATACCCACACCTCCAGGTTGGTGGCAAAGCACGAAGCATCAGAGACTATCCATGTGCAACTAACAGTGGGTAAAACTGCCTTCCAGTTTATAGCCTGCTACAGACCACCCTCCCAAACCCAGGAACCCCACTCGGCCTTCCTGAGAACACTGGAAAATATGAAGGTCTCTCCAAACACCATTATATTGAGCGACTTCAACTACCCAAACATAGACTGGGAGCATTACTCTAGCTCCAACACCCTAGCCCAAAGGTTCCTAGAATTTATAAACTCAAATGCTATGGAACAACTTGTTACCACTCCCACAAGAGGAGAAAACATACTGGACCTGATCATCACCAACATGGGGACTCTATGCTCCAGACCAGAAGTGTATCCCTCACTGGTAAGATCAGACCATAAACTAATCTCACTGGATATTCACATCCGACCCCACCCCCTGCCCAGAAAACCACAGTGAAAAACTTCTCTAAAGCAAATTTCATACTCCTCAAAACCGAGGTGGAATCCTTCAAAGCTCCCGGGCCTGTGGAAAATATGGCCCAGACCGCAGAATCCTTTATAAACGCATTCTGTGAACACCTTCAGGAATGCATGGATCATGCGATCCCAAATAAAACCAAGACCCAATCCTCCAAAGGCAGACGTCCTGTCTGGTGGACCCCAGCCATAAACAAACTATACAATAGAAGGAGGAAGTTACTAAATGATAGAGCAAAATCCCAAAAAAGGGAAGGCGTCACTGATCAGTATTAGCAAAAAACTACGGGCACTCATAAAATTGTCTAAGGCCAGCTTCGAGAGAAAAATTGCACAGGACACTAAGGATAATCACAAGGCTTTCTTTACTTATGTTAGGAACCTGGGTGGTAATTCCCAGATATGCTCAGAATTAGTCCAAAATGACAAAAAATACACTGAACCCACAGACATTGCCAACATCCTAGCTGACAGGTTCAGTGCAAACTTCTTCCCCCCCTCCCCACCAAAAGGGCAAATATCTATCCCAGCAGAGTGCTGCCCCCCTGACATCTCAGATGCTCAGGTAAGAGCCGCCCTCTCCAAAGCAAAAAACACAGCATCAATGGGACCAGACGATGTCCTGGGCTGCGTCCTACATGAACTCCAAGAAGAGCTAAACCCAAACATAAAACTACTGTTCAATCTCAGTCTTACTTTAGGATATGTGCCCAAAGAGTGGCATACAGCAACAGTGGTCCCTTTCCATAAAGGTGGTGCCTCAACGGATCCTGGAAACTATCGCCCCATAAGCCTGACTAGCTTGGTCTGCAAAGCTATGGAAAGGATCATCATGGACCTCATAAATAAAGATATTGGGGACCTACAGACACTGGATCCTACCCAGTTCGGCTTTGTTAAGGGCAGATCCTGCCTCTTAAACCTGGTTGATTTCTTTGAAACGGTCACCAAGGCCATTGACGAGGTGAAGGTGGTCCACACAGCCTACCTGGACCTCGCAAAAGCTTTCAATACAATACCCCACTCGGGCATTATAGATAAGCTCACCAGCTTAAATATAAACCCCTATGTCACTAGATGGATTGCAAACTGGCTCAAGGACAGAACCCACATGGTTAGAATTGCTGGAGCCATGTCAGACTCCAAACCAGTTACAAGTGGTGTCCCACAAGGCTCAGTCCTGGGACTTCTCTTGTTCGGTATATATTTCTTGGAGGTACAGGCCAACACAGAAGGACTGTGGCTGACCAAGTTCGCAGATGACTGCAAACTGGGCACCATAATCGACTCTCCAGCTGACACAAGCATCCTCCAAAAGGGGCTCATATAAACAGACAACTGGTGCCAGAGCCATGGCCTCAAGCTAAATGCCAAAAATTGTATAGTCATCCCCTTTGGCAAAAACAAAGTGCCCACAAATTACCACATAGGTGGCAATCCATTAAGTACAGAAGAAGTAATTAGGGACCTGGGGACCCAAGTTGATAGCAATCTCTCATTTGACAACCACATAGCCAAAGTGGTTAGAAAAACATTTTATATAGCCCACCTAATCATGAAGGGATTCACATCTAGATCAGGGGAGGTCATCGTGCCTCTTTACTCATCCCTCATCTGGCCCATAATTGAGTACAATGCCCCTTTTGGGATGTACCTTATCAGACACCTGCAGCAACTGGAAAGACCCCAAAAGTACCTCACCAAGAGGATCAAAGGGCTCAAACAGATGACATATGCTGCCCGGTTAAAGAAACTCCAGCTCTACTCAGTGGCATACTGCCTGTTCAGAGGCGATCTGTGCCTGACGTATAAAGCCTTGTCCAAACCGGAATTAATGGACATGCTGCACCTCAGAAAATCCAAATCCCATCAAGCTACGCGCTCGAGAGACTTGAACCTCAGCACTGAAATAAATAGGACATGCTGGAGGGACAGATTCATAACCCAGAGGCTCCCTTCACTCTGGAATAAAATCCCAGTCCAGGTTAGGCAGAGTCCCTCATTGACTCTCTTCAAGAGGAATTTTGATGAGTGGATGGGAGATCGTAGGTTTACCCCGGGTATCACTTCTGTGTCACTGTTAGACAGAGGCACAGTATACTAACCTTGAAAAAGGGCATAGTAAAATAAATTTAAAATGGGTGGCGAAAGCCAAACACATTCTGGCTAGGCTTATAAATGCCCTAGGGCAGATAGCCTAGTATGAACCTATGAACCTATGAACTTCTTGATATTCTTGAAGGGTATTTTGAAGGGTGTAACAAAGTGCTTGAGTTACCATACAGCTAAGTATTTAGGGGCAATGCTTATACTGAAGGTTGTAAGCAAAGATACTGATGAAAGAAATATCTTTGTCAGCCTGTTAAGTTAATTTAATATTTGGTTTGAAGGCATTAGGAATTTGAAAATGATAGTTTTGTTGCATGTATACTTCAGCATGACACCGATAATCTAACCATATAGAAGAACACCTTTTCACATCAGATGAAAGTAAAGACAAGTTAGAGGTAATGGAAAAGATGGTCCTGACTAAAAATTGTGTGAGGCTGTTGTACAGCATGGGTATCCGCCATAGTTATAGCCTCTAAATGCAGGAAGTACAGGAAAGTGAGAATATGTGACAATGTGAGTAGTCAACCAAACAGTACATGTAGTGGTGAAGAAGAAGAAGATGCACTCGACACCAGCGGTAATGATATAAGAAGTGAATGAGGTAGACTTAGACTGTTCAGCAATTTGGACTTATTATCAGGTTACTTATCAGTTTGAGCTACACCTGAGGAGCAAAAGCATAACTTATTTTCAGCATCATGCAGGGCTGATACATTACAAAAGATCTTTAAGGTAATAACTGCATCAAAGGTTTTCCTGCTATTCAGAAGGTGCTGAAGAAAACATTGGAATGTAAAATGATGAAATAATAATTGATGGAAAGAGTGGAAAAAGCACAATGAAATGCAAGGAAGGCATTAAACAAATTGCGAGAAAATGGACTGATACTGATCAAAGAAAAGGTAAATTTGATAAAAGTATACCTGAATTGCACCGGTTCATATTGTTAGGCATAGGAATGTCATCTGGCTTTGAAAAAGTTAGTCACATCACCACATGGCAGCGCCAAAGATGTAAGGAAGTTGGAATAGCTCAAGACTTGTTAAAGGATTAAATACCATTGCTGGACCACTAAGAGAGAGATCAATGCGCTGTTTGAGTGGTCTGATAAACGTATAGAAGCCCCAGAACAATTAAAGCAAGACTTAATGGAAGACTCCACTCTCTGATGCAGTTAAACTTGAAACAGATTTTTCCCCTATAGCATCACCTGCATTTTTTTTTTAGCTCCAGAAACAGATCATTATCTTTTTTTTTTTAATAATTTATTCTTGTTTCCATGGCACAAGATTATCACTGTCCTAACATTTTTTCCAGTTCAAACTTCATGTTCATACAGAAAGGAATTTGTCCCAAAATGGGTTGCTATTTTATTGTCAAACCTTCAAATGAAACACTGGCACAATATTGAGCCATAACAACTCTAAAACCCTAACATTGAAAGTTACCTTAAAAAAAAAATGCTTTTTCGCCTTTTTTTTTTTTTTTGAAGAAAAACTTAAATGGTCCTCAAAAGGCATTTACCAACTTATTGTAAGCACACATCGGATTTACCCGTTTAAAAAGATGTGCTGACAATGCTTCTCAGAAGTCAACAGTTCACATCACTGTTAAAACTAAATGAAGAACAAACTGTTTTGTGACAAATGAGCTTTGTCAGATTATTGGGACCCACACTTCATTCTGGAAATTGAGCAGAAACACATAAAACAAAATCATGCCAGTATGGCAGTGTCCATGACAGCCATTTGGCATATAATTAAAATACAGTAAGAAACAATAACACACTAGCAGCTTCTAGAATGTGAAGAATTTATGGAAAAATATGTTTTTCAGTTTAAGGGTAGATTTCTCCACTATTCTCAGATGCCTTTCTGTTTTATTTTGGCAAACATTGCAGAACAGTACTAGAAACTAATGCTAATTTAGTACTTTCTTTGAAAGAAAATAGCACTTGTCCTGGTCCACTTCAATAAACACACAACACTGAATGACATTTGACGACCTTTATTAAACTTCCATAAATATGATTGTTAACCAGTAGTTATAAATTTCAACCAAAAACATGACACAAGTGATAATAACATCCATGAAAGAAAACATAAAATAACCATAAGGGCTCCGTAACCTCTCACCCTTGATAAGCAGCGTCCAACACATGCTCACTTATCTTTGCATTAACAAGGCAGCATTACCCACTCACCTTCATTTTATTGAATTACACCACCATCCAGATAAGCAGCTCTGCTTGCTTATTAACGTATCCAACAGAGCAACCGCTCATTTTCCTTCCCAACTTACTGAATTGCACATCCAACACCAGAGGGGGAGCAGAAGAGGGCAAGCCTGTCCCTCCTCTCCACCTTCCCAAACTGAAGTAACCACAATCCCCACTAATAAAAAGGAGGGAGGGTAGCAAGTTCACACCAAAAATGTGACTCCTACCTCAGTTACACTTGACAAACCCCTCTAAGCCCCTGCCTACCCTTGCCTCATTTCCTCCTTAACATCCCATTTAACCCTATCTTCCCCTTTTTTTCTGTTAATTCCTGCTACTCTGTGTATCTAGCCCCACTTGAAGATGTCCCAGGACAAAATGGTCTGTTCCAAACCTCATTTATGCTGGTCCACTTCAGTAAACACACCAACACCGAATGAAATTTGCCAACCTTTATTAAACTTCCATAAATATGATTGTTAACCAGTAGTTATAAATTTCAACCAAAAACATGACACAAGTGATAATAACGTCCATGAAAGAAAACATAAAATAACCATAAGGGCAGTGTAACCATTCACCCTTGATAAGCAGCATCCCCCACTTGCTCACTTATCTTTGCACTAACAAGGTAGCGTTACCCCGCTCACCTTCAGTTTATTGAATTACACCACCATCTAAATAAGCAGCTCTGCTTGCTTATTAATGTATCCAACAGAGCATCCGCTCACATTCCTTCCAAACCTATTGAGTTGCACATCCAACACCAGACAGAAGAGGGCAAGCCTGCCCCTCTTCTCCGCCCACCAGGCTGTTCCCCCTCTCACCATACACTCCATAAGGCCAAACATCATTCAGTGTACCCACTGTTAGCAAGTCAACTGTACCCGTGCTATCTAAACAACAAACCCTGAGCCCACTGCCACTTGAAACCATGCAGTGGCAATTACACACCCTCACAACAGAATGCAACCACAATTTACTGCCCAGTGAATGTAATAACCACATAACCCTTTTCAAAATCCATTTAATAACATCTTGCCCTCACACCAAATACCCATGGCTTTCCGCAGTATGACCACAATTACTCCCTAAACTGTAACCCTAAAAATAAGCAAACTAACCAACACAAGTACCAACAACACCTGAAAATGCCGGGTTCCTATTAGAACGATGAAAACACATTTTGTCGAATGCGTTTTTGTCGACACATGTAGAGCGAACAGGCAAAACAGCGAAGTGGCTGTTTAGCAACTTGTTTCCCTGGGAAAGAAGTCGCTTGACCGCTTCATTGCTTTGCCGTGTTCTGAAGTGTAGTGTGGTCCCTTATCCAATGTAGCTCCCTAGCATGAATGTGCAACAGTTACTGAACTTAGGGTTAGAGTGCGGGTTAAGGAAGTGCATATGTATGAGTGTTTACTGTTTTTTATTTTGCGTTAGATGTATGGTTGAGTTACGTGTGTATGTGTTTTCAGCTGTTTACTTTTGTTTGGGGGGTAGAATTAGAGTTAAGGTAAGTGTGTATGTGTTTGGAACTGTTCATGTAAATGTGCGAGAGTTAATGACCTTAGGGTTAAGGTGCGGGTTAAGGTAAGTGCATATGTTTTAAAATGTTTACTGTTTTTTATTTTCATTAGATGTATGGTTGGGTTATGTGCATATGTGTATTTAGTTTTTTACTGTTTTTTGGGGGGGTATAATTAGGGTTAGGGTATGTGTGTATGTTTTTGGAAGTCTTTAATGTTTTTTTTGGGGGGGTTGGAACAGCGATTTCTTTCCCTAAGAAAGAAATCGCTGTTCTGTGGTTTCATTTTCAGCTTTCGCTGAAAATGTGTCGATGAAACATCGTTCACTGTTTTCAGCATTCGATGTTTCAATATAGACCCAAAATGCCCAATGCCACCAGGCCAAATAAAGTTAGTGACATGCCATCACCGTACAGCCTGTTGAAAATTAACCCAACACTGTCCCTTATTATACTGCAGTAACTCGAAACTAACTCACCCTACACCAACCACCCCCCCACTCAAGGTCTGAGCCAAATTACTCCATTCAAACCGCCAAATCCTTGCCTTTGATGACTGCAACACAGTTTCACTAAGATAACCTCCCGACCATAAACTTTACTTAGAAATCAGCCCCAGAATCCTGTCACAATCATGTAATCCTTCTCCAGAAAGCGTTGCACCAAGGAGTTGGTACATGGGTAGTTTTCCCAGTTAATGGTGGGGTAGTTGAAGTCACCCACTTGACCTACCTCACCACATCAATACCTCCCTAAGCAGTAAACCATTACTTAGTACACTCCCGTGGTGATCCGCCTACCTGACCCATTCCAAGAAAACACCAGCTCCCAATAAAACAGGAACACCAATACTACTGCTCCCTGCACAACATCAACAAAACAGCACATTACCTTGTAGCTACAGGAAAAGGAAAACGCCTCAAATAAACTCTGATATTCAGCTGACTGCTGGAAAACCATGACCTCCCTACCTACTGCTCCATCAGCCACCACATCCCCTGCCTTCCTCTCTTATCCACTAAAATTTACACTCTGTGGCCATCGTATAGGCTCTGAACAAAATTGTTAACCAATAAATTAAACCATCCATGCAGGTAATGCAGCTGATTGCAAAATCCCAAAGCACAAATCCCCCCCAATCTGCAAAACAAAAGAAACCATAAACCCACTGAACCACCAACAAACTTTGTAACCACCCTAAAATCCTTGACTTATGCCACAAACAGAAATTGCTGACCCAACGTGTTTTAAATTACACCTATTAAAATGCAGAACATAAATTGAGCTACCAGTTAGACACTGTTTATAAAGGAGAATTTCATTACCAAACTTGCGGGAGTCAACTAGTGATTTCTGTATAACCTATAAATACTGTATGGGTCTGGTTAACTCCTATATCAAGGACATAAAACATTTTCATAAACAACAGTGCAATAGCATCCCCATGCAATCACTCTAACCCAAATAACAGTTAAACATAAAGTTATATTCACCTGTTAGAAACTGCGACCTTGGCAACCCCTCCAATTTACTGCTTGATCTGCAAATGGCTGTAACCATGACAGTATACTGTAAAGAAACCAGAGATGCTCAAACTGTAAAATACCTGCATGTCCATACCCTCTAAGTATACTTCGCCTTGAGGCACATTCCTCACCTAAGTAAAACAAAAAAAAATCATGCTCATCCAAGTTACATGTCGAACAAGACTGGCACGCATTCCATGTTAGAAATAATTAAACTTAGCCAGCTTACCATGGCTTAAAACAGTGACCTCTGGGTTTCTATGATCCTATGAAACTGGACTTCACCCGACTTTCGAAAATCCCACTCTCCCCTAAGGCAATCACCTTTCCTGGATTACCATGTCCCCACATAACTCTCCTTCAACTTACTATCCTACCTCGATAAACTCAAACCCTTAGCACCGAATCAGGATTACCTGCTAACCCATTGTACACCACTCCTGCAATCAAACATCCCCACAAGCAGAATCCATTACCTTTCAAACCATTTCTGACAAGGCAATGCCCACTGTTCACTGCGCACTCCCCAGTCTGTGACCTCATTGTGCACCTATCAAGGAACAGAAGCCTCCAGTGAACAACCTCCATAAGTTTCCGAGCTCCCTCACTTCAGGTCACCAATCACTGTCCACTCAAAATCCATTCCTCCACAGCCTGTGACCTCACTTCGTTCCACTCCAACCACTAGCACATCCGGCCACCAATGCATCTACCCCAACAGACTCCATCACCTTGCAGCTCAGGCCACTGACCATTGGTCACTCTGCATTCGTGGCCTCATTATGCACCACCCTATTGACTGGGCATGAATCTGGTGACTGGACATACTCTACAACAGCCTCCATCACCTTTTGATCCTCCATTCTGGCCATCAACTGAGGTCTAGTCTGCGCCTCCCCACCTACAATAGAAGGAGAGAAACAAAATGTAAATTCACAGCACTCATGTAACCAACGCTTCTGAATAACCAGCTTAAACCCTATCAGAAACCTACCCCATTGAGCAGTTACTCAGCCCCTACCACTGCCTGGAGCCCCAATCCTGAATAGAACGGAACTTTGACAGCTTTCCCCCTTTACCTGTAGAGCCTGCTTCCTTCATTACTGACCTATGCCCATGTGGCACTTCTCACCTTATGAAATTCTCAGTAAAATATCCCATACTTCCACCAGTGGAATATTCCAGGAAATGACAGAGGAATTCCTTGGCCAATAGGAGAAAACCCTCCCCCCAAACCTAATGTCCTTCAAGGCAGAGGGGGAGCTCCAGTGTATTGTAAATAATTTTAAACAGACATTCAATAATATACTTTGGTTACATACAACTGGAAAAACTGATATGAGAAAGCAACATAACATAAACAGAGACTTATGCTCATGCAACGATTCACTACCAGTAGCCTAATGGATCTACAGTAGTGGGAAACTTCTGCAAGGAGTAGCAGCATTCCTCCTACCTGAAACTCTAATGTCAGACATTTCTTAGCAGCCTAATCCAATGGCTTGCCAATAATTCACCAGAAAACCCCCTACAATCTACAAAGATCTGTGCAGTAAAAGGCACAAATAATGGAGATCAGATGCCTAAAATAGGGACACTTAAATATTGCTCTTATAAACTCATAAAGTGGAGAAATTAACAGACTACGCTATAACATGAATTCTATGATGGATATGAAGGCGGAAACTGGAATGTGCGCCATTATTCATTGACTTCAGCCTTCAGTGTTTGCCAGTAAACTACAGTTTAATGACACAGCCCAGATATACAAGCCCAAAAGAAAGCGTGCCAATCCCCCTCCCCCTATACCAGTTAGTGTCTCTGCTTCATGCACCGAAAAACTGAAATTCACGACCCACTCCCAACACTGATTTAATTTAATTTATTATTTTATATATATATATATATATATATATATATATATATATATATATATATATATATATTTATTTTTTTATTTTTAATTAGCCCACAGTGTTAAATTCAAAACCAAAGTGTCACAAATCCCGACGTTTGAGATGGCAAACAAACATCCCACCTTTAAACAGTAACAATAAAGCATCATGTTGTAGCTAGTAACATGGTCACAAACTGAACTCCTTAAGTACAAACAAACAGTGACAGGCTAGTATTTTCTCTGTGTAGATCACTTAAGAACCGGAGCATAGCTAAATACCAAAACATGTTACACAAAATAAACATATAATAAACAGAGTTTGACTTGCTGTTATACTGTAAAAGCAGTCTAATGAGGATACATCCAAATTGCACTATGTCGGGTAAATACTTCTTCATTCCACCGTACAGTGGTCTATCCTACTAAAAGCTTCAAGTAAAACCAAGCAACAGAAAGGTTTAACCAGAACTGTTACCCTATAACCCCAGCATAAGGAACTTCAACAACAGTGTCCCTTGAACCGCAAGAACCTGACATGTCTGACTTTTTTTTTTTAATAATTTTCCCAAGTCTTTGGGTTTACTCAACTCTGGCGAGAATGGACCCCAATACCCAGTCAACGCCTGAGTAATGCTTCTGGAGTAGTGATGTTGGCTCTTTGATGTTAGCCAGAAGTGCTCTGTACAGCACCTGTCACATGACCTGCAATGACTCCATCTCCATTGCACGGATAGTTGTCTAACTAGATCCATAAATACCTTGTATAAAACCTGCACCATACATTTCTTGTATAAAACCTGCTCCTACTACGACTGAAATGTCTGGGTATCACTCTTCTACCTAGTGCTCATTTGTGCCTGCACATCCCTGCACAATCTGAAAGCTGACCTGAATGTCTGTACACTGTCTACCTCACCGACTCACTCAAAGCCCGCAAAACCATTCACCAGTTCAGCTGAGGAACTTACTGCATGAATAGGCCATAGACTGCCTGTGAAAACCAGCCCCCATTGAAGTCTAAACAAAATTGCTCCCCAAAGGAAACTATTCAGTCAACATGAAAATCGCCAAGGAACTTGCTCTTATACTAGACAGGAAAGCAAACACGGATGCAAGCCCCGGTTTTACCACATCATGTCAGCTACCCAGAAAGAGATCACCAATGCAAGGATACAACCACCCATGCAACCCCCCAGTGATAGTCCACACATTTTATCCACCAGAATAATTATTTTAACTTTGTTGCTTCTGTCAGAACATTAGGCTGAAGGTAAATTCTCAGTGAAATGCTCTGGGTTATGTAACCACATGGCTGCAGGAGCAGAAAATGATTAACAGACTTGCAGTTGAGAAAGTTAGCATTATACTCCTTGAAGACCGAAACTGCCTTAAGTTAAAGAAGAGACAAGAATGTCCACCAATCAAAATCTTAAACATCTATCTTTGGATTTAAAAGAATCTGCATTGCATCCTAATGAGATTATCAAAACCACCAAAGTATACACTCACCCCATTTGGTCCCTCCCCACCGAACTTTACATGCTTGTCAGGTCTTCATGCTGCAATGCATTCCTGAGACCCTGTTTGTACCGGGGCCGGAACTGCATCACAAAAAGGTTTGCACAGAAATCAGCCATTAACACCCTTCATCGAAGGGTTTCTTTTTTTTTTTTTTTTTTTTTTGTAACTAGTTGCCAGTATCACATGCTCATGTGCAGTAACAACCTCCTTCCCCCATGGAACTCCCCAAACCTCCCTGAAATATGCTGAAGCAAAGAAAGACACCCAAGATCTGCACGAGTGGATGAAAAGGGGGGGTGCAACTGTTGTAAAGGAGAGGAGAAACTGGGAGCTAGAAGATATGCTTGCTGAGTTGCAGCAAGACATACTTGAAATTAATAATGAATGAAGTGTCTGTTATGACCCTCAAGTAAAGACCTTGTTCAAGATACATCCAGAAGACCAGAAAATTGTTTATAAGGGAATATCATAGGAGATCTCAGAAGATTAGTCACATTGAGGTAATATGTAGTTGGAAATATAGGTAAAACTAATCATCTAGTTGCACCAGATTTCAACTTGGCAGATGTAAGAGGTAAAATTAATTAAAAATAATGAATGATAAAAGTCACACTGCTGCTGACAGAAAATGTGTAGTCTCTAAAAATGAAAAGAATGTTTTGATGTCTTTAGAGTTGCACAGTATAACTGATGGTGATTAAAATATTATTTGGTTTAATGCAGAAGTGGTTGTTATAAAACAAAAAAAATTGAGCTACACACTGGGACTTCATAAACAATATTTTCTGTGCCGGATTTCAGGAAAATGTTTTCAGCTATAGTTGACAAAATACTGACTATTGCTTCTAACTTGTACAGGGATGTGAACTTTTTACAAAGTGCAAGTGGCAGGTCTGTATGGGAAAATATTGAATCAGTGGACAAATTGATAAAGCTTTTAGCAGACTCTGAACAGTTATTTGCAATGGAAATTGGAGCAGTGAAAAATGCTGGTACCAAAAATATGCCAAACAGTAATGCCAACTTCAAATTCCACAAAAACAAAGCATCAACGTATGTGTGTACTAATTCTTAAAGCAAGGTACAACTGTAAAGACAGCAGAGGGCAGGACTGTTGTCTAAAGCGGAAAGGAGTGTTCCTGTTCTGAAGAGGCAGATTAGGAGAAATGTGGTTTGTGATGATTAAGGTCCCGGTGATTCTAGTACTGCATGCTACACAGTACCTATTGTCCATGGTAGAAGACTGAGGGGGTGTGGGGACATTTTCCAGAGATCAGCTTGGTGAAAGCATGCCAGTCAGATGGTGGGTGGACGAAGATTCAAACAATTTATAGTCATTAACACAAATAAAATTCTGTTGAGTTATACCAGACTGGTGTGCAAGTGGCATCTGTGCTGGTTGTATGATGAATGACAGTGAACTAAGTGTTACTGGGAACCTAAACGTGCAGTGCTTCTTAGAAGACATTTGTGAGAGGTCACTATTACAAAGGCCAATTGAGTAATATGAGTTCTAGAAATTCTAAGAGAGTATGGTCTCAGTTAATGGAGACAAGCATGAGCTTTTCAAAGAAAAAATATACTGTCGGCATTTCTTTTTTTTTTATATGAATTTCAGAATGCGTTCCTTTATTTTTAACACCTTTGTTGAATTATCACTTTATTGAATTATCACTTAAGACATTTGCAAGCATGCATTTATATAAAAGAAAACAAACCATGTGAACATGTTCACCATTACAAATATTATAGATGACATATATTATTTTATACAATTACCATCATTCCAACATTACATAAATGTATCAGTTATGGCCTTTCCTTAAACCTCCTCCTCCAAAACATTATTCTAGATGTACTGTTCCCATAATTTCCATTTTTTTCTGTGTAATTTGCTCCTACCTCTTCTAAAGATCAGATCTTTTATCTCTGTTGCAATATTCAGTACTTCATATACAGTTGGTATAGTATTGGTTTCCATTTTCTAGTAATTACTTTTTTCACAGCCACCAGTATTAAACTTAACAAGGCCTTATGATGTCTTGGCAATTCAGATCCAGTATCCCAGCTCAAAAAATAATTTCCTTAGTCACACCCATTTGCTCACACAATATTTATGACAGGGAACTCTGCAGGGAGTTTTTAAAGCCTATCAAATCATTACACTTCCAAAACATATGCTCCCATGTAACTCTTTCTTGCCCATCACACCTCCAACATTTGTCATCTACCGGAGGAAAAATTCTTTGAAGCCTGTTTGGGTTATAAAAATACCAATGCAAACACTTCCAAGCAAAAATCCTAAATCTTCTAGACTTTGTTGCATGTTTGGGTGTCATACATGTATCCTCTCATTGTTTCCAGAGGTCTCACCGGCAGTGGTTCTTTCTTTACAATCTCTTCCAACCTCCTTTAATTGAGTCCTATAGTTATCGCGCAATATTTTATATGCCCTACTAATTATCCCTTTTTTTAACAGTAGCTTCTATTCTAGATTCAGCTAAAACCTGAACCAGAGAAGATCTTTCACTTAGGATTCCCCTATCGCTTTTTCTTTCCCTTTACACAGGTATTGATCCTTGACAGGGAAGGCAGTCTCTAGCCTGCAGTACAAATATCTTCTTGGGCTCTTTCCACTCTATTACATTTGCCTCTCTAGTTATTTGCTCCCAATAACTTGGTTCCTTTGCCAGTTTTCTCCAGTAAATTTTAGCTCCCTCTTGAATATTCTCTGTACCCCTAATTGCAGTCACCCTATCTGCAGAATTTCCTTTTTCCATTCTTGTGTTGGCTTAGTTCTTAGAATACTCTCTGCTACTTTATGAATATTCTGTATTGCTGTTGTATTTTCCTTAAGAATCTGCATGCAGAATCCCAATCTGTCTTTATTTCTTGACTGTATCACTGGCTTCATCATCACCCCTTTCTACTTTAAATTATAGCTTTCTGGTTGTATTATGTATATGAGCCTTAACTGTGTAGCTCTAAATATCCCCTCAAATAAGGTAATACTAAACCACCTTGTTCTACTGGAAGGATCAACTTATCCCTCTTGACCTTTGCTCTCGTCCCCTCCCAGATAAAAATCCTTCAACTCTTTATTAATTACTGTCCACAACTTCTCCTATGATTGTTAAAAATATGCCTGACCTGACAAATATGTAAAACTAAAGGGACTAAAACATCTTCCATTCTAGTATCTTGCTATCCATATCCATAAATGAGAGCTTCCAGTTTCTCAGTTTTGTATTGTCTTTTGTTTTAGTCTCTTCCCACATATCTTTAGCTGCCATAACAACATCTTCTGTAATCCATATTCCTAACCATTTCATGAGTGGGTACATAGTTTTACAGCTATAGCCTTTGTTTTGTCTCCATTAATTTTATA
This sequence comes from Protopterus annectens, assembly GCF_019279795.1. Classification (NCBI taxonomy): domain Eukaryota; kingdom Metazoa; phylum Chordata; order Ceratodontiformes; family Protopteridae; genus Protopterus; species Protopterus annectens. The sequence continues at coordinate 76,639,724 of NC_056729.1, forward strand.
TCTCGAAAAGACTTAAAACTGTTGCAGAGTGTTCCACAATGCTGAGATATTTTTTACTAGTTTTATCAGGTACAAAATAGTCATCTGAAAATAAAGCCAAATTTTTTTAATTACCATACCAGTTATATCCTTGAATTAGAGTCCCTTATTTTCTTTGCCAATGGCTCTAAATAATAATGCAAATAACAACGGGGAAAGAGGGCGTCGAGCTCACAGGAGTGAGAACATTGTAATATCGAATCCAAATGTTCAAAATATGAAAATAGCGAAGCCACGTCACACCGATTTTTTTCCCAGGGGAAAAAAATTGATGGGCCGTTTTCGGGGCTTTGCTATTTCCTCCACTGTGGTGCAATCTTGGAGTTGGTATATTTAAGTAGGGAGGTGTGGGGGGTGAAGCCCCCCACATTAGTTTAAGTTTAAAGTGTAAGTGTTTTTTTTTTTTTGTACCGGCACAGCGAAAAAAATCACTGTTCTGTGTTTTCATAATTCTTGGGTTTCGAACTTCATGGTTCGAAATTACATCGTTCTGACTCCTGTGAGTTCGACGATGTAATATAGACCTGGAAAGGGGATACCGCTTGCCTGGTTCCTCTGTTCAGACCTAACTTATTGGAGCTGGATTAACCTAAGCAAATTGTGAGGAATCACATGCTTGTGTTCACATTAGAGGAGTTTACATTTCCATGGAACAGTAAGACTTAAAAAAATATTTTAGTAGAGTACACTACCATGTAGCTACCATTGGACAAATAGAGAGCTTTATATTAACTTTCAAGAAAGTCAATGGAAGCTGTGACCCATAGTAAAAAGACACTTTAACATAGACTGCACAATTTCTTCTTGATCACATAATGAAATGCGATGTATGCATTCACAAATGAGATGATCAATAGAGATATAGTAAATCTCCAAGATACTGGAACCAACCCAGTTTGGTTTTGTCAAGGGCAGATCATGCCTACTCAGCCTGGTGGACTTCTTTGAGAAGGTCACCAAAGCAATGGATGAGGGCAGAATGGTTCACACTGCCTACCTTGACCTGGCCAAGACATTTGACACAATACCCCACTCGGGCATTGTTGACAAACTCAAGATGTTAGGTACAAACCCATATGTCACCCGGTGAATAGCCAACTGGCTTACAGACAGGACCCAGGAAGTTATAATTGGGGAGTTCACCTCTACAAAGAGGCCAGTCACAAGTGGAGTCCCTCAGGGATCAATCCTTGGATCGCTCCTTTTTGGCATTTACTTCTCACAAGCCAAGGTCAATGTCATTGGTCTGTGGCTGACTAAATTTGCAGATGATTGCAAATTAGGACCTGTCATTGAATCTCACACTGACACAAATGTTCCCCAGGAGGTGCTGACACAGGCAAACAACTGGTGTCAGAGTCATGGACTAAAATGAAATGCCAAGAAATGCCTAATAGTCTCCTTTGGGAAGTCATCCATCCCTGGTAACTATCATATTGTCAACACACCCCTTACAGTTGACCCTGTAGTCAGTGACTTACCACACAGATAATGATCTAGACTTTGATCATCGGGTATCTACAGTGGTGAGGAAAGCATTCTATGTTGCACAACTTATAAACAAAGGTATGGCATCAAGTCCAAGGAAGTCATTGTTCCACTGTATTCAGCATTCATCAGTCCTATCATTGAGTACAGTGCCCCCTTTTGTATGTACCTAACTAGGCATATCCAACAACTGGAACGTCCACAGAGGTCCCATACTAAATGAATACAGGGCATAAGTAATATATCCTATGCAGACTGCCTCAAGGTCCTATTCCTTGTATTCTGTCTCCTACAGGCTTTTGAGGAGAGATCTATGCCTGGCATACAGGGCATTGTCAGACCCCACTCTGATGGACCTCCTGCATATCTACAAAACAAACAGCAGCAGAATCACCCATTCTAAAGGCTTAAACCTTGCCTGTGATATAAATAGGACCTGCTGGAGAGATAGGTATGTATCCCAGAGACTACCCCGTTTATGGAACAGGCTCCCCATCCGTGTGAAGCAGAGTTCCTCCCTAACCCAATTCAGATGCAACTTTGAGAATTGGATGGGAAACCAGAAATTCATCCCTGGTTTGGCACTCATGTCTCTGATACAAACAGGTAACCTGTAAATGGTTCCATCTCCCAGGCCCATGCTTGCACTTATGTAGGGTATTAGAACTTATCAGAGATTTGGAATGCATGGCTAGGCTTAAAAAGGCCCTTGTGGTCATTAGCCTAGTAAACACCTATGAACCTATCTAGACCATCACCAGAGAAGCATTTGATATGTCATACCACAATGAGAGAAGAAAGAATGCCTTGTGAGAGAGCGATAGATATTTCAAACAAGGCCCTCATATGGATGCAGGTCAAGGAGTCCGACATCTGGAAGTGAAGCATCCCAGACCAGAGGGAAAGAGGGCTGAATTCAGAGCTTCTGAAAGGCATGAAATTGAAGAGTCTGCTAGGAAACATCTAACATCCACTGGTGGTCTGCATCACTAATGGAGTCGCATACTGCACAGCAATTGTGAGCACGCTGTCTTGAGCATCACAGAAGCACTGACAAATTAGAAAGATGCTCTCATAAGTTCATAGGTTCATACTAGGCTATCTGCCCTAGGGCATTTATAAGCCTAGCCAGAATGTGTTTGGCTTTCGCCACCCATTTTAAATTTATTTTGCTATGCCCTTTTTCGAGGTTAGTATACTGTGCCTCTGTCTAACAGTGACACAGAAGTGATACCCGGGGTAAACCTACGATCTCCCATCCACTCATCAAGATTCCTCTTGAAGAGAGTCAATGAGGAACTCTGCCTAACCTGGACTGGGATTTTATTCCAGAGTGAAGGGAGCCTCTGGGTTATGAATCTGTCCCTCCAGCATGTCCTATTCATTTCAGTGCTGAGGTTCAAGTCTCTCGAGCGTGTAGCTCGATGGGATTTGGATTTTCTGAGGTGCAGCATGTCCATTAATTCCGGGTTGGACATGGCTTTATACATCAGGCAAAGATTGCCTCTGAACAGGCAGTATGCCACTGAGTAGAGCTGGAGTTTCTTTAACTGGGCAGCATATGGCATCTGTTTGAGCCCTTTGATCCTCTTGGTGAGGTACTTTTGGGGTCTTTCCAGTTGCTGCAGGTGTCTGGTAAGGAAGGGGCATTGTACTCAATTATGGGCCTGATGAGGGATGAGTAAAGAGGCACGATGACCTCCCCTGATCTAGATGTGAATCCCTTCATGATTAGGTGGGCTATATAAATGTTTTTCTAACCACTTTGGCCATGTGGTTGTCAAATGAGAGATTGCTATCAACTTGGGTCCCCAGGTCCCTAATTACTTCTTCTGTACTTAATGGATTACCACCTATGTGGTAATTTGTGGGCACTTTGTTTTTGCCAAAGGGGATGACTATACACTTTTTGGCATTTAGCTTGAGGCCATGGCTCTGGCACCAGTTGTCTGTTTCTATGAGGCCCTTTTGGAGGATGCTTGTGTCGGCTGGAGAGTCGATTATGGCGCCCAGTTTGCAGTCATCTGCGAACTTGGTCAGCCACAAGTGTTATAGAAAAGTGAGAGACTACATATGTGAAGGTGTAGGAAAACAAACTCTTGAGTTTTCAAGTAAAAAAACAAAACAAAATATAAAAAAATTATATAAATGTGCATCACCTTGAAGTGATGTTGCATTTAGCTGCCTGATTAACAAATAGTTCATCAAACCTACTTGTTTCTCCACTGAAACACAGCTTGTAGCACCTGCTGACCATGTGGAATTGTGTGTTAAACTATGTAAAACCCTGTCTTATTAGGTATATATTTTTGGGATTAAATGAATTGAGGAAACAATGTTAAGTATACGCCTAAAGTACATGTCCATTATGTGTGCACGTGCATATTCAAGCAGCAAATTAAGCATGTGCTCCGCAGAGCTCTCAGCTTTGTGTATTTATTTTTGTCCGTGTAATAATATGTTATTAAGGACAAAAATACAAGCTTAAGTAACTGAGCTTATGATGTTGCAGCACAAAAAAAAACAGCTTCATGTTTTTTGCGCTGTCTTCAGTGGTTGTATCAGGCAAGTTCACTTGACAGTTCACCATTAGTGCTTAATGGTGAGTAGTGTTTTGTACCCTGCCAGTCACTACCATTTTTATCATCACACTCACTATTATATACTGTCACTATCCCCTTTTAGTATAACTCATGCCAGCAAGCTGGGAATTTAAATACTGAAATGCCAGTCTTTATTACAATGGACATTCAACTCAAACATGTGTCTCACATCTTCAGGAATTTACTGAAAGCACCTTAGACCTTCTTGTATAACATAACTTGTGAAGTATGCATATCTAGAGTAAAGTGAAACTGCTTTATATCATTTTCCTCGAATTACTTAGATCTTATTTTTTTAGTTATTTATTTTTTTTTTTTTTTGTCCTACTATGCAGCAAACCGTTAGCTGTAAATGGTTACCTTTACCAGAGCTCAATTGCCAGGAGTCACTCCTGACACCACCCCTCCCCCAGACCTAATCTGATATTGTTTCCAGAAGAGACTGAGGCAACTGTCATCCCTCCCTCCTTCCAACCTAGTATAAGCAAGCCAGTAGTATACCTTAACATTTTCAGTGCCCCTCCACGTGACTCCTCGGATTTTGCACTGGCCAGCCGATCCCTGATTGCCTGGGTCACAGTCAGGCTCCATTAGGCTTACCACCTGTCCCACGTTGTGTCTTGCAAAAAAATTGAAAAAATCCCAAATGTCCTGAGATTTTAGGACAAAAATATTTCCTATATTTTATGTAATAGTTGCATAAAACAGTTATTCTGTATCTGAGACACCTAAATGTTATAAGAATCAGAATAAGCAACTAAAATGCTACAAGAATAAGCTTTTATTTAGGAAAAAAGTGAAGTTCTGTCATTTGTACTGGGTATGTTTTGCCCTGCAAAATCTGATGTTTGTACCAAAATGTCCCACTTTGGGCATTTGAAAAGGTGGCAACCCTAGTCAATCACTCTGTGCCATTGAGCTAATAAAGATTACTGAGAGCTCCTTACTGGCACGTTATTTTATTGTACTGTGTGTTTGCTTTTAGATCGCTTTCAAGTCTTATGTTAATACTTTGATTCAGAAAATATTCTTCTGTCCACTTTGCTTAGAATAACCTTTTTATTTCACTCATCTACTTTGCTTGGGATGCTTTTTAGGAATCGTAAGCATCTTAAGCTTCTTTTCCTGTTGTTTGTAGTACACTGCTAATATGCTTCTAACACTTAATGTACTAAGTCATTACGTCTGCCGTTTTGCATTCTCATTTTTTCTCATTTGCTATTTTTTGATGTTTACCACATTCCAGACTGCACTCCCCCAATTTAACCAAAAAATTCTGATTTGTTCATAAAATTTTTGTGTTGTTGTCACTATAACGTGAGTGGTATACAATTGCTCTTTTTACTGTGACATGTATCCTAAATGCAAAATTAAAGCCGCAGCATAAATACTAAAATGATTACATAAAAAGCCTTCATTTGGATAGATGATAATACATCAAGCATATGTCACTCAGTACAGTTATTTTCTTTACTGGTTAACTTGCATCATTTTAATTTCATTTATGCTTTTGAAGCTGAAGCATCGTGGTAGACAGTGTCATCTCCTTAAATCCTAACTTGTGTACTGTAAATTACATTTTGTGTATCTGGAAATGCATATTTTACTTGTAAAGGTTGTCTAGAGCTGTATATTTTATTAAAGGTAAGAATGTCAGTAGTTGCACATATTATTTGAAGTGTATAACTTCTTTTTAGTGATGATGCAGCTTTGTATACATAGAATATAGCAATAACCCACGCCTGGGTGTGGGTAATGCTAAAATACCCGCGTTTGGTGGTTTTGGTCAGCCCGAGGGACCAAACAAAAAGCACCGTAGGATTTATAGCACACCACACCCTGTATATATAAGTATTATATAATGACATTATTTAAGAAAAGAAACTGTTACTTTTCTTAAATAATGGCATAGTATAATGCCTGTTTACTGCCCTTCCGCAGATGTCTGGCATCCGCGGGCGTTCTGATGTACTGGCGCGCCGCGCGCGCAGTACATCAGAGTTGTGGGCAAACGGAGAAAGCAAGATCTCCGTTGCTTTTTTATGTCTCGCTATGTTAAATGAGTTTAACGCCGAGGAGTTTTAAAATAAAAACGGACATCTCCGTTGCTTATTTTAAAAATATGTTAAACTCATTTAACATAGCGAGAACAGAAAAAAAAAAAGATCTTGCTTGCTTTCCTTTGTTTTTTGGGTCGATTATATTAAATGTTAAGCTATGATAACATGGTTTAAATAAGCAACGGACATCTCCGCTGGACGCCTCGTTTGTTAGGCTGTTAAATATGTTAAACCCCCCATTAACATAGCGACAGTGTGTGAAAGAAAAAGTCCGGGCGACCGGACCTTTTTCCATTAGTATAACTCGATTTACAACGGGCACGCTGGCCAATCAGCGTGCACGTTTTGGGGGGATCATGGTATAATGGAAATGTTCTCACGCTGATTGCTTCCCATCAAAGGCTGCATAATCTTGTGTTGGAATGCAGCTGTGTGTTTTAAGCAGCATGGTTTAAAGGAGGGCAAGGTTTGCTTGTATTTAAAAAATAATTTCCATGGAATAGAACTGGATTTCTTTTTTCCTCTTTATTTGGACTGCTGTTTGAGTTTGAGAATCCTTTAACTTGCTGAGAAGGCTCAGTCAAGGCTCTTTATTTTCAGTTATTGACATGTTAAACTCTTCAAATGTGAAAGCAACAAAATGATTTTTTTAACTGGGAATATAGAGAAGACAATACAGTCTGCTTTCGCGAAGAAATCTGAAATCATGATAATTTGTCTGTCATCCCTAGCTACTGAATGTTTTTAGTGATAGGTTACACTATAGAATAAAATGTCATTAATGTCCAGAAATGTGCATGCTGATCGGATAGAGCAGTGAGCCAGCCATTGTAAACCGAACATTACCCAAAAAAACAAAGTCTGTTGGCAAAACAAAATTTTAGCAGCTGGACTTGTCTTAGTTGGAGCTCTGAGTGCATCAAAACAGAAAACAGTATAATCAGCTTTTACAAATATGCATCTTCAAAAGAACAGAAGTAAAATAAATAAGAAAAAAAATAAATAAATAGGATAAAGTAAGTACTTCTAAGTGATGTAATCTGCATACTTTGGAAAAACACACCCAGTGCATAAGCTTCATGTCACTAGAAGATGCAGAATAAGAATAAAGTCTGTTTTTACAGTGACATTATTTAGAAAGGGGCAGGCATTTTTTAAAATAATGTTGTTGTATAATAGCAGTGCCAGAATATAAGTATTCTAGGACGTACTCATGGATGGATTTCTTTGATCACCTGGGCTTTGTCCTTATGATCAAACCACACCAGCCATGTGTAAATCCTGCATTGCCCACATCTGAACTAGAATTGTTGCTGAAATATTCTCTAAAACGTGTTGGATAGAATTATTCTATTGACAACTACGTGATTAAAATATTGTCTTTCATTCTTCACTGTGCCATCAGTTACTGGCTTGTATATTTAATTGGAATATTCTGTTGTTGTACCTTATTTTCTATTAAGCAAAGTGTTTTAATTTATTGAGTTATAAAAGTTTGTGGCTGTGTCTTATTTATTAATTTATAAATGTAACCTTATAGTGTTGGTGTGACTATTAACATCCAACCTCAAGGCACATCACTGTACTAATCTAGGATCTCTTGGGTGGCTGGAATTGCCTTCCCTAATCCAGTTTAACCAGCTGATAGTTGCCTACAAAGTTTTACACCAACCAGAAAAAAAAACAGCACTGAAACCCATAATCTACCCCTACAGCAATCTGAATACACTTCGATCTATCTTCAAATAAACTACTTGCCCAAACTATCAAAGCTAATAACGCAACCAGTGCCTCTCTGTTTACTAACTATGTAGGTAAAATTTAGAACTCCCTTCCAGCAAATATTACAGTTCAAGCATAGTCTAAAACTATACCTTAAATTACACTGGACTTGCTCATGTTCTAAACCTGACTAATACATTCTATTATTGTAAAGGAATTACTTCAGTGTTTCTCAAGCACCTTTGAGACTTATAAATCTCAATTTATGTAAAACTGTTGATTACTAATATATCTTTTGCTATTCTGAAATACTTTGTAAAAATAGTTTTTGTGCCTTATTTGTGTATGCCTATTCTAAGTTTTATGTAGTAAATTATGTATTTGTTTGCACCTTGGAGCTTTTCACCCTGGGCCACCGCTGAAAATGGACATATATCCAGGCAGACTATCCCATCAACAAATGTAAAGTAAAATAAATAAATAAATAAATAAACCTTTCTGAAAGTTGCTGGCTATAACGTTTAGAAGTACACATCAAGAGAACAGTTACATAAGGGTTATGTTGTTCGCCTCCCATGAACAAGGTGCAAGGTTCAGCCCTGACTGCTGGCCAATGCCTGTACGGAATTTGCATGCTTGTGTCTTTGTGGTGTTCCTCCCACCTCTCAAAAACATGCTGAGTGTTTCCATCTCAGACTCGCCCAGGAATGGTGTTGTGGGCAGTAGCACAGCCTTTAGATGGTGCCCTGTATGGGAAAGAGTGATATAGACCAACTGGTTTGGACATCTACTGTGGTGCACAGAATCCTCAAGATGAGAGAACATGGATCACAGACTGCACAGCATGGCAGGTCTAGCTACTCAACAGTGTAAAATGTGGCTGTAGGTGATTTGGTCATGTTGACTAATGTCATCAGATGGACATGGGTCTTTACTGGTGATAAATGAGTTGCGGACCTGGTTTATTCTGACCTACTCCAAGGACCCCCTTTCGGCTAGTGTGTGCCCGCCATAAAAAGACCAGCAGCCATGGGCCATTAAGCTACTTGTCAGCTGTTATCCATTTGCCTGGTTTGGAATACCTGTGATAGCTTTGTTGACCAAAAGCTGGATATAAAACCAGTTGCTCTGCCAAACGCGAACTAAGGATTGCTACACTTAGTTTAGGTTCACTAACAGGAAGCAGCTTGGAAGTTTATCATATTGATAAGAATGAGGCTTGACATAATCTCTATCAAGGAGACAACATGGAAGGGCAGTGCAGTGAAGCCACTTGGCGTGGGATCCAGAGTTTACAACTCAGGAGGATAACATGCTAGAAATGGTGTGGGAATTGTGGTGAGGGAGGGACTTCATCAGAATTAGTGACATACACATGGCAATCGGACTCCAGTGTAATGACAGGACAGTATTTATAATTTCAGCTTATGCCCCACAGCAGGGCTGTGATAGTTAGGAAAGGAGTGCATTCAGACAGCAGTTGCAGGACCTACTAGACAAAGTAGGATAACATGAATTGGTGATGAAAACGAGTGACCTGAATGCACATAACTGGTTAAACAGAACAGGACATGAGGACTGCCTGGGTCCACATAGGTGGGACAACAGGAATAAAGGAGGAGAGGCCATTCTAGACTTTTATCTGGCAAATGGCTTAATGGTGACAAACACATGGTTCATCAAGAGAGATAGTCCTAAGATCACATACAAGAGTGGCCAACATGACATGCAACTCAAGTAGACATCCTCCTAGTAAAGAAAAGGTAGTGGGGTAGAAACAGCAGTTGCAAAGTCTCATCCCCAGTGAAACGGTTGGCCCACAATTTACACCACTGGTTGCCACAATTAGCTGCAAGCAGTGGTCAGAGAAGGCTATAAGTTCAATAGAGACCAGGCTGAAGACCTGGAAGATGACTAGAGAGAAAGCACAATAGTTCAAGGCATTACTCAGCACTCTAACATGTCAAAAAGAGGAAAAAGGTGGAGTTGAATAATGGCAGCTCCTCAAAACAGCATATGTGAGAACTGAGAACAGATTTGTGGTTGATCCAGATATAGAAATAAGGCACATAAGAGCAGCTGGTCGTGGAATGCAGAAGTCCAGGAAGTCATCAAAAGAAAGGAGGAGTGCAGAAAAAGTGGGAGACAGAAAAGACCAGGCTAGGAAGGAATACTGGTTGGCTAACAAAGAAGCTAAGAAAGGAGTTGCAATAAAAAAGAATTGGGCCTCGGAGGCACCCTACCAGCTTCTGGAAAGTGACTCCGTAGGTGGCGCAAAGAAACTATGTCAGGTTGCAAGGCAAAGACCGAAAGATAAAGAAGACAGTCAGACACCCTTCATAAGGGGTGTCAACAACAACCTGTTCACCAGTGCATAGAATTTCTAAAGTAGATGTAAGGAATACTTCCAGCATCTTGTAAATGGAAAAAAAAAAAAAACAGAAACTGTACCACCCCAGACACAGGCTGTGATGAAAAAGAGGAGGAGACCACCATAGAAGAAGTAAGAACAGCACTAAGGAAAATGAAGTCAGGGAAAGCAGCAGGTTCAGATGAGGTCACAGCATATAAGATAAAGATGTTGGGTGAGATAGGGGAGACATAGCTCCTGTGGGTACTGATAGTAGTTTAGAGATAAATACATATCCCAGATGACTGGAGAATAAGCATACCTGTGCCAGGGCTCAAGAACAAAGGGGACATTCATAACTGTAGGCATTACAGAGGTATCCAACTCCTGTCACATTCCATGAAAGTTCTGGAGAGGGTGGTTGATAAATTAATGCACAGATTAGTAGAAAGTAAGATGGGAGATGAGCAGTTTGGATTTAGATCAGGATGCAGGATAACTGACCTGATGTTTGCAGTGAGACGGATACTTAAGAATAAGCTAGAGATGAGGAAAGAGTCCTACTTGGGCATTCCTAGACTTGAAGAAAGCATATGATGAGGTCGCAAGAAAGATCATTTGGGCAGTCCTGCAATGGTCTGAAGTCCGAGAAACATTGGTAGAATTAAGGCAGGCTATGTACAAGGACCTAATCACTCAAGTATGAAGAGTGTTCAGTTTCTCAGATGAGTTCCCAGTGCGAGTGAGTGTGCATCAGGGTTCATCTCTGAGCCCACTACTGTTCATTCTGTTGATGGAATACAGTAGCAAAAAGGTTGGAGGGGACAGATCAACAAAGTTACTGTATGCAAGATGATGTGACATTACAGGTTGACTTTGAGCAAGAATTTCAGCAAAGGACACGGGAATGGAATGCAAAACTGAAGAAACATGGAATGAAACTGAGTGCAGATTAGACCATTGTAATGGTAGCAAATGGGGGTAATCAGAAGATGCTGAGAATTGAGATAGAAGGGAAAGTAGTGGAACAGGTTAATAACTTCAGGTATCTGGAAGGGATGGTAGAGGAGAAGAGAAGTCTGACTGAGGCGATAAAGGCTGGAATCAGAGGGACTGAAGCCAAGAGGTACAGAGTGTCAGGACAGAAGAATGCCAAAGAAGCTGAAAAGTACTGTGTACAAAACAGTCATGTGACCAATACTTCTGTTTGGTACAGAGACCTGGGCAGTAAAGGCAGATCAGATGAGGAAGCTAGAGGTGATGGAGATGAAGTGCCTGAGAAAGGTGGTAGAATACACACTGTGGGACAGATGAAGAAACAAGGACATAAGAGTAGAAGCCAGAATAGCTCCTATTGCAGAGGAAGGTCAAAAAGAACAGATCGTGGTGGTTTGGACACGTGAGTAAAAGCAGAAGACAAGCTCTATCATTAGCTGTAACATATAAAGCTTATTTCAGTGTGTCAGGTGCTAGTTATATTTTGAGGCAATAGTATGACTTTGTCTTAAACCCTTAAGGACAGTTACCCCTTGCACATTTATTTTGGAAGGTCAGTGGTACAAATCAGGAAACAATCAACACAGATTGCGACATGTAAATTGGTGGCAGTGATACAGGATTCAGCCACATTACCCTAACTCTCACATAATTGGTGGCAGCGATGTGGGATTCAGGCCCTGTACCCTCTCTACTCCTCATGTACACCTCTTCCCCTTACTCAGGTACCTCAGCAGTAGCTGCATAGTGGACAAAGTGAAATTTGTCCCTTCATCAGGTGGGTGCCCTGAAGAAGTTGACCTTGTGGTGAAATTTCTAGAACCTTGGTATGAGGACCATAGAGGAAGCCATCATACTGTTGCATTGGTTAGTCTGAATCCCTGCCTTGGAGGAGTGATGTGCAATGATGCCATCATGCCCATCATCACCCTCTTGAAGAGCTGGGATACAGGGCATTTGATTTCACCCAGAAGTCACACAGGCAGTGGTTCTCCACAAACTAGTTCCCCAACGTGGGACAGCTAGCCATTGGTTGTAATGGCTCTAGAACTTCGTATGAGCACAGAGCTCCTTTATTTGAACTAAAGCCACAAAAATTAAAGTATGTAAAGGTTAACATAAGGAAACATGTATAGTAAATGAAAGTATAGTGTTGTTGTCATCCATTCAGTAAAAACTGCTTTATGAAGATTTCTCTTTCATTTGTTTTTTTTTTTTTTGCCAAATACTCTTGACGTCAGCTCCCTGATTTCCTTCATTGCTCCTTCTCTTCCCAGGGCCACCAAATTTAGTGTTGTGGTATCCTGGACATGTCCTTTCACTGGATGGGTCCTGTCCCTCCTGAAGGGATGACCACCTGGTTGTTGGGTTATTAGTACCCCTCCTCCATGTCTGGGGGAAGGAAGAGTAGAAGTACCAGGATTATCATACTCTAGCCAGCTGGAGTTTTTCTGTCACTTTCTTCTGCTTATATGTAGGGCTTATTTTGCCAAAGTGGGCATGGAGTGTTATCATTAGGGAAATGCCACCACCTGTGTGGTGCCACAGCCCTCTTCACCAGTCCATCTACAGTAGTAACAGCTTCTCCATCACGGCTGTGATATCACCACCAGGGTTTGTGAGACATCTGTACCCCTGCACACCCACACAATCTCTATCTTAGCTGCTAACTGGTCAGGTTAGCTGGTCATAGTCAGTGTTTTATCCCTGCATACCAACAGAGCTGATGATGTTTTTCATTTTTGTGTGTCACTCGGTGTATATTTTTATTGCTTCTTGACTTAATGTGCTCCATTAAATTCTGATGTCATTCTGTTTCTTTTTTCCCTTCTGTCTGTGGCCTCTATTACCTGCTTATGCTGATTACCACCAAGACCCCATTCAGCCCATCACACTTCTGCCACCTTGAACTCCCTTCTTTATCCAGGGGAGTCAGTGTGTCCTGTCAGACTCTTGCTGTGACAGTGTGATTTGACCCTCTCATTTTCTTGGAGGAGAACAATCTTGCAATTGATGGCTTCTAAGAGTTGCTGTTTCCCTTTAAGAAATGCCAAAGTTAGGATGCAGGCAAGTGGGCATCATTTATGTATTACAGGGCAGGCATTCGGTATATAGGGAAGGAAAACCTAGTTGGGCAGAGTGAACATGAAGGCAAAAGCATCAGAGCTCATGCTGCCGTTTGGTTCATGCACTCCCTCACTGATGGCAAAGTTCATTGAACCTTTCAGTGATGTCATGAAGGGAAAATTAAAAATTTATGAAGGTTTTTATTTTTAGGATTGTGCCTTAAAACATGCATCAATGGCAAAAATGTACAGCATGACACTGGAGAAACCACATGCTGTGGTGTATACAATAAGGTAAGGTAAAAGTGTGAAAGTGACTTTACCAATTAAAGTTGCCTATGTATGGGCGTAGGCAACAGTACTCACAGAAATCACAATGGAACCCACAAAACAAGGAATTTGTGACAGATAAGAACAAAATAATTGAAGTCTTTATTGGATTATTTTAAAGAATGATGTTCAGCAGCATGTTCATAGTTTAGTGCTAGGTTAATTGCTCTTGTGGGTCATTTTAAGCCTAGCCAGTTACCCCATGTGAGAATCAAACCCTACGCATTGTGTCTGTAAGGTAAACACCTTAACCATTATGACAACATCCCAGTTAGTGTTGTTATAGTTAGAAGTAACTTAACCACATTACACCTAACCCTGAAAAGTGATGACCAGTTATGCCTTGAAAAGTGATGACCAGATAAGCCATTTTTGACTTGGGCAGTACCATCTGTGACATAGTAAAATATATTCCATCATTTAGGAAATTGTAGTAAATGCTTTCTGTCCTTTTCATGAATAGGTGAGATTACAGATCCAAGCAGTGCACAAGGCCCTCTAAAAGTGGCATTCTACCTCCTACTTTTCATGCTGTGATGCTAATTAGGATGATATGGTTGGCCAACTTTTAAGGAATACATAGTTTTAGGTATGCTTGGACAAAATATTGGGTAGATCATCACAATGAGTGGCAGTTATGTGGAATAGTGGGAATGTGGCAGTCTGTTTATGGAGTAAATCACCCACAAGCCTTTCTGCTTCAGTGGTCATAGTACTGAGAGAAGTAGCCTCAGAGACGAAAGGCATAGAAATATTGTTTGTTAAGCTAAGCTACACTAGATGATACAGATTAAAAGCTGCAAAAGCTTTTGAACTACAGGCATCATCTGCAAGGTCACTTCCCCTGAAATGTATGGGTGCTGCCCATTGTTCCCTGGTCATACCCACTTTGGAGTACTTGTGATGATATGGGCAAGTGCCAGCGTAGCCCAGTTGGAGTTTTGTAAAGGATGATATGTCCTTTGAATTTCAAACTGATATGAGATGCTTATGTTGCAAATGTATTATAACTGTACGTGTTGCATATCAAACTGATTTGTATAGATGTTTGTGCTGAAAATGGATTGGTGAGGTTTGTTTTTGCTAAAATGTATCAAAAGTGCACCCTGCCAGAATGAAAATAAATGTATATGTATTATTGTAACCAAATTAAATGTATATGTTTTAATAGAGGACACTGGAACAGCAAAGGCTAACTTTAAGAAAAAATAAGGGGAACTGTAAATAACCTGTAAAACCATTGTAATGGCACCCCATAGTGTTGAATAGGACCGGAGATGATAGGTCTGGGAAAGAACCTTTGTTCATTAGTTCAGTGAAAACAGGGGAGGCCCCAGGTACTGCCATAAACATTTGGATGTGTATTGTGGCCATCTGTGCTAAATTCCTGTCTCAGCTTCAAATGGGCATACTGTGAGAACCTAGAGTCAGATGACCAGATGAGGTCATTCTGCCAGCCCTTTTGGAAATTATATTTTAGATATTAAAAAGAGAAATCTCAGAATATTGAATGTTCTGTTCAGGAAGCCTGATTAGAAAGACCCTCACCCTCAGCATCTTGCCTTGTGGTAGCATGTAACTTAACTAGGGAACAGTACAATTCTCTTAGATACAGTCAGGAATATAGTGAAGCTTAGTTTAGCAAATACTTTCCTTATTTATGTGAGTCTGTCCATCAATGTTAATTTCAATAATTTCTGTGATTTGAACTCTGTGGTTTAGCGTAAATATATATTCAATATTTTCCTGTTCTTTTATTATTTATTATTAAGTATATTTCACACTTTTGTTGTGGCTGGTCCTTGTAGAAACCTTTGGGAGTACTTCCATTTATTTGGTGACACCATGTGGGCCGCTCCCGAAGGCCTAGCCATCTTGGTCAACTACTGCCATTTGTATTAGTATTAATATTGCACTGTATAATTGGATACCCTTTGTAAGAGCCTTATAGTAACTGACTAGTGATAGTGTATCTACCTTATAGTCTGGGCAAAGTTGGTAGAGTTGGTAGTCTTTGCCAGCATTTCCCAGGTGTGTGTGTGTGTGTGTGTGTGTGTGTGTGTGTGTCAGCTGTGTGGGGCAGAGACATGAAGCACTGGATTCACAGAGAGGGTGCAGGAGGACTTGGCTTGGACACCTGGTAAGTAGCCTTATTGGGGACCTGGAGGGAGACAGATATAGAGACATCCAGACTCTGTGCTGATTGTATTCCCTGTGTACTCTTAAGGGAAATTGTACTTGATGCAGAGAGGTCTGCATCTGGAAATACTGAGTGTATCCATTTGTATTCCAAGTGCATGTCCCTCTCCAGTGTCAGTGGTGAGGATTCAGGCTCCTTGATTACTGGCCCAGGGTGGAGATGACATATATTGGTGGCCATCACATATTGGTAGCAGTGGTGGGCATCAAGTACTATCTCCTGTACTTATGTTTGTATTATCTGAAACTTGGTGGGTTCCAAAAAAGAGATCTTGTAGGCTCAAAAGTCTGTCCCTTTAAGCTGTACTGCATCAGATTCCATAATGTGTCTTTCTTGCTGTAAAGCAGCAAAAATACAGAGGAACAGTAATTAAGATGGGAATTTACAAGGGCATACTACAGGGAAATTTGTGTCACTTCAGCTCATTTGGGGGAAATTGAAACAAAAAAGAGGTAGTAACAGCTTCCTTCTCAAGAGTGATTTAGAGGGTGCTTGTATGTGTGTGAGAGAGAGAGAGAGAGACAGGGAAGATGAATTGGGATATGAGTGATGGAAGGGAGAAAGACAGGTCATCTTTTTTTTTTTACTTTTACAGTTTGGTTGTGTCCCAATTTTAAGAGAGAGAGCTACATAAGCCAGCTGATCCCTGGTTAGTCAAAAAAAAAATCATTGGCACTTTTTTGTCAATCTTCCCAAAGTGTGACAGCAGTGAACAGTGAGATCACATGACAGTGGGGTTAGGAAATTTCTTCTTTTCTCACTGTTGTGTGATCTTAAGCATTCATGTATTTATAGGTGTGTGTGTGTGTGTGTGTGTGTGTGTGTGTGTGTGTGTGTGTGTGTATATGTGTCTGCATCTGTGTCACTGTCTGTCTGTATGTGTATTTATGTGCACGGGTTATAACCCTTGCTACAACACTTATACTTAGTTCCATCAAGTGTTCCATGTTGTGGGGTTCAATTGTTTGGAACTGAAATAACACCAGTGTAAGTGACAGCATGTCACATAGTTTGTGTGTGTAATTACGTCTTGCAGTGCTATCCTTGCATAAGAAGTCTTGGTCATAACTTGGGACATGAGTGATGGAAGGGAGAAAGACAAGTTATTTGGAACTTTTACACATTGCTTGTGTTCCAGTTTTGAGGAACTTAAGAACATGCGTACAAAACATTGCTGTTGCATATGTATGAATGCACATGTGAGTGTGTGTTATTGGAATGCACTACTTAGATTGGCCTCTGCCCTTTGTAAACCTCAAACAGGTTCTTTGCATTAAATGTATGTGAATGAGGGATGGTGATGTCTGCCTTCTGAGTTTTTTTACAAACTGTGAAACACTGATTAGTTGTCAGTTTGGTATCTGGTACTCTGATCTTGTATGTCTGCTCTAATTTGTTGCATGAGGTATCAGTAAATTACCATAAAATAGACATATCTTATCTCATATGTTATACATTAACCAGTTATTTATAGAGCGTTTTGAGCAAAATAGAGGTGTGGTAGCCAGCTGCTGTCATCATTATGAGTTTGCACTTGTGTGTGTTATCCCTATAACAGCACTGTTTTGTGAAAACAGTTGCTGATGCTCCATGAAGCCTAATATGGCATAGAAATATTAATCCAGCAACTGACAATCTGTTATGCTATCTAAAAACTTTATTTAGCATTTGTAGCTTTTGTCTTTCCTGACACTTTATGGGGACATTTTGACTACTTAAGTGGAGACAAATGTCACAACATAAATCTCAGCAGTCCAGAATTTAGCAGAATGTCCAGATCTGTGACTCATGTTTTGGTCTGTTCCTCACAAAATTTGTGGTTTTCTGGTCTATCATTGAGGACTGAAGTCACTAAATTATTACAGATATTTGAGTTTCTGAATTCATGTCCTTCAGAAAATGCATGCCAATGCAAAACTTGTTAATATAGCAAATTTCTAAGTTTATAAGAGCAATATTTAAAATCTGTCCCTATTTTTGGGCGTTTGAGCCCCCTCATTATTTGTGGCTTTGTCCTGATTTTTCTGTGTGCTAAGATGTTGAGAAGTATGTGTCACAGTAAGTAGTCAAAAGTTAAAATATATATTAAGGTAGCATTTTACTGTTTTTAAAGATTTAACCTTTCCTTTTCACACTGAATTGATTTTTCACGTGGAATATTTTATATCGCAGTGATATATATATAACAAACAGTAGTAACACTGAGCATTTTTAGCTCCTGATACTGTGACCTTTTCCCCTTTTGCAAAACCACTTGTTCTACTGACCCTTGTTAATGCCTTGAATTTCTTCTGCCAGTGCCTATATCTGACTGCTGAAGTTATCAAACCCTGAAATATTGAGACTTCTCAGTTAGGTATCTGATGGTGTGGTCTTGTATACCTGCTCTCTGGTAACCCTTCTCAGGGGATGACTTTGCACGCACACGCACACACACACACACACACACACACACACACACACACACACACACACACACACATTTCATCTTATGTGGACACAGTGGTAACCAGTGTAAATTATGTGCCGTACACTTGTGGTATCCACTGCATCCTGGCTGTCTCTGTCTGAGAAAGTCATATGTAAATAAAGCTGTATTGTATTCCCATCAGTAGCATTCCACATACTCACACTACCAGCTGGACAATAGAAAAGGCTTGCTGACAGACACATTTGTACACTTTGTCACATCTGTTTAGTATAGACTTTTTTTAACCTGTTCCTTCCTTCTAGCACTTCTTTGCACATTATTTTTACATCTGATATTTTTTCTTACCACTCTGTGATGTAGCCTATGTTTACGTGAGTGTTCTAGTAACCTGACCAATCCTGTGCCAAATGGATGTCTGTTTTTGTTTCTGTTTGTAGTTCTGTGAGGGTGATGGTCGACTTGTGCCCTCATTCCAGTAGAGGACAGATGACAAGATTGCTCTGCCATGACTCAATGAAAGACAAGGATAATCACTTATATACTTATTATCTGGACCTACAAGAGTGCATTAATTAGTATTTTTGTCTGCTTCCCTTTTGGATGCAGTATGTAATACTACCAAGCAATGGTGTGACTGTTCCTCCCTGTTGGCCCAGTCTGTGCCTTGACCTGAGTGCTGTGCTTAGGCAAATGAGAGCATTCCCCTTAAGGTAATTAGTTCCTTTTGTCTGTTCAGTTTTCTAATGTCACTAGTACGCCTCTGACCAGAAAATACTAATGATGTATATGAAGTTTCCAAGTGCCGCATTACAGGCAGTAGTTTGGTTGTTAAAAGAAGATTAATATGGTAAATAGTCGATCCATGTTAATGTAGTATACCGTCTGAGATAACAGAATTGCTGTAAATGTTTTCCCCATAAAATAAATCTGTAGGCAGAAAAGATGGTAAAAGGATTTTGAACATAAGTTTTTATTATGTCGTTAATAAATATTGCAAATGTATAACAGATAAAACAGTAGACAACCATTTTTTTCAAAGAAGAATAACATTACGAGGCAGAGTGTTAGTAGCACACAGAAGTAGCGATCGAAACAAGCGACTAGTACAACTGGAATAAGATAACTCTACAGCAATCCTGTTAAAGAAATGATCAAAATTATTTATTAAATCACCCAACTGAAATTTAAATAAGACAATATTGACTCTGGAGAAAAGAGATACTAAACAATAATTTATTTTGACTTGCATTTTCCAAGATCCTCACCAGTCTGAAAATATTCTTAAAATTTTCCAGTAGCTTATGTGTAGTAATAAGAAACTTGACTAGGGCTGTAAGCTTATTAACGTGCATTTTTCTGTCTGTATATTTGAATCCTAAAATTCTAAAATGGTCTGATACCAATCTTATTTAATGGCTAATTAATTTTAAAACATGTGGCTGTTTTATTAATAAAAACCAGAGAGGGGGAACAAGTGTGTAGTGCATGGAGTGCCGTGCTTACTCTGCAATATCGGGGGCAAAAAAACAGTTAAGCACTTCAGTACAGTGAGACCCAGTCTTAGTAATTGTTAAGTATACCCTAAGTGCTGTTAAGATTGGGTCTCATACAAAGAACTGACAGTGCCTTCTAAAAGATGACAACAGCAGAAGTTGCAACAGCTTCTTTTCTGTCTGTTGTCTGTTCCTCCGTTCTGCTGTTTAGCTGTCTGACAGCGCTTGCCAAGTGCTTTACCAGCTTTAAACGCCAGTAAAATTTTAATCTTTTTTTTTTTGTAATCAGTAGTACATGGAGCAAGTAAATCTCCATGCACTACAAATAATTATGATCGGATCTCTGATCATAACCCTAAGGTATATGTTCTCAACTCTTGGAGACATGATCCTAATCCTCTATATTGTAGAAAAATATGAAGAGTGTCTGTCTATTTGTCCACCAGCTGGGCTTATAGGCAAGGAGGCTGGAAAACTTGGATAACACATTGGCATAATGCTTTCTTCAATGATGTTTCATTACTGGATTCTAAGACATTTATTTATTTAACATTTGTTAACCAGGAAAGTCCGACTTGGAATGAAGTCAGTTTTCAGCGGAGGCCTGGGGAGAAACACTCCAGATGCATATCTTTGTAACATGGGAGGAAACTCACATGAATGCAGGGAGGACATGCAGACTTCACACAGAAGGCACCCCAGCCGAGAATCGAACCAGAGAACCTCTTGCTGTGAGGTGACAATGCTGCCACTGCACCACTGCGCCATCCAGACTCATAACTTGATCTTTCATATTTCATTTCTTTGATCGTAATAACTCCAAAGCTGACCATTATATGTAATGAAATAAAGCAATGTGATTTTTTTTTTTCTTTAGGAGGGCTAGCCTCCTAGCACCTCCCACAATCCCCAAACTTATGCATACATCTCCATGATCACACAACACTGGGGAAGGGGAACTTCTCAAAACAACATATGTCAATCTTAGGTAATCATTTGATGTTCTTCATGTTTCACTGTTGCAGTCATCACACTTGGGTTACCTGCCTGCAGGTAGCCCACAGTCGGCCTGAATACCAGAGGCTTAGTATTTCTGCGTTGGCTGCTGTCACTCCATGACTGACGTCAGATCATCAGGGGTATATAAACAGGCAGCCGACACCATTACATCAGTCTTTCTTGCCGAAGAGCCTGAATCAGAAGCAGTTCGCATGAGTGCCAGTAGGCTGCTGCCTGAGTTTTCATTTCAGAACTGAATCATCCTGAAGTCTTCTAAAGCTAAGTACCCCATTGGAGATCCTTTTTTCTTGCTCTAACCGATGTCAGAAAAAGTTAACAATTGTCTCGCCTGTGGAAACCAAATACCACACAGAGATTTCCATTCTTACTGCATCACCTGTTTAGGCCCAGACCACGATGTACTTCGCTGTTGGTTTTGTGCTTTGTTCAGTGCCCAAACTGTTCATCATCTGGTTGCTAAATACTTTTGCTCTCGATCTCTGTATTCCGAAGTGGCTTCGGTAAGCCATCCAACTACTGATCTTCTGAAAAAACCAAGGATAAAGACAGAGACAGACCGCACAGGTCCAAAACTGCCGACAACGCTTCTGTTAAGCTAGTCACCAGTTCGCCGGTACTCAGTGAGGTGCTTTTGCAGTCCCTGATGCCTACTTCGATGGGATCTCAGGCTGCTACCGAAACCCGTTTGGAGTCTGGTATGTCACAAGACTCTTCTTTGACTGCAGAACCTGCAGATGTCTCTACCTTGGATGGGTCCAGAGCCGCTGTGCAGGCACCAGCTTCTGAGGAAGCTCTTCGCACTACCGATTCTCGACACAAACCGACAACTTCTTTCATGTCTTCAGTTCCGTCTAAAACTACCGAGTTTCTAAGGCCAAGAGTATGAACTGCACCTAAAAAAGAGATGACCCAAACTCAAGCACCTGATGTTCATCATGTTTCACTGTTGCAGTCATTACACTTGGGTTATCCTGCTGGCAGGCTACCCGCAGTCGGATAGAATTCCAAAGTCTGCGTCTGGCGTCGGTTACTGTTGCCTCTTCCCTGACATCAGTGTGCCAGGGGTATAAAAGATGCAGCCGATGTCATTTTCTTCAGTCTTTCTTGCCGCACGGTGCCCGAAGCAAGAGCAGTTCGCAAGTGCCGGTCGGCCGACTACTGAGATTTTCGAAATTGAATTTCAGAACCAAAGTCTTCAATAAAGCTAAGTACCCCGTTGGGGAAACTTTTTCTTGCTCCAGACCGATGTCAGTAAAAGTTAACAATTGTATTTCTTGTGGGAAGCAAATACCTCATAATGATTTTCACTCTTACTGTATTCCTTGCCTAGGCCTTGACCACGACGTTTCTAGTTGTCGGTTTTGTGCTAGATTCAACCAACGCACTATTAAGCGTCAGTTTGATTTTGCTTTACATTACTTTGGCTGAAGATTTAACTACATAATGCCGTCAGAACAACCGACTGTCGGAATTCATAAAAACACAAAGACAAAGAAAAGGACAGGCATCCGAGGTCCAAAACCAACAACGAAGCCTCTTCTAGGCTAGTCGCCGGTTCGCCGTTTCTCAGTGAGGTGCTTTCGCAGCCCCAGACACCCGCTACCTCAGAGCCATCTGACTCCCACGTGGAGACACCTAGGCCTCTGGAAACTTAAGGTATTGGGCCTGCGGAAACTATTCCCTCAGATGGGTCCGGAGCCGCTGAGCAGGTATCGGCTTCTGAGTGTGTTTTCAGACCTTCACAGCTTACTATAAAGTCCACTACAGCAGCCAAGGCAAAGTCAAAAACACCATTAAAGACAAGGAAACAAGTACAGCATTCTCCTGGACAGTCATCCATGCCAAAGAAACAGATGCTTAAAATGGCCGAGGACCTAATTACTTTGATCAGGGGCTCCCATCCCCCTCCTTATAAAAGGCCTAGGCAAGACATTGACTATGACTCCTCTGACCAGGTTTCTATTTCCTCTGATTCTTCTTCAGATCAGAGCTATTCTCTCCCTCCCTATGAGGACTCTGATGCAGAAGAATCTATACCTTCAGCCTCTCCGCCTGAGGATTACTCTTTTGGGGAAACCTTGCACACCATGAGGGAGCATTTCCATTGGGAGAGCCAGGATTATTCAGAATCCAAGAAAAGGCTCAGAGACTTTCTTTTATTGCCTCAGCACAGGCCCCTGGCTATCCCCCCTGTGCTTGATATTGTTGATGATGTTTTCTCTGAATCCAGTTTGTCTCCTGATTCTTTACCCCCTGCACCAGTCAAGCCAGACAGGTACTACAGGGTCCCAGACACTCATAAATTTCTTTTTAGAAACCCTACTGCTGACCCAGAAACAATTTCTCAGGGTCCCAAAGGGGTTAAGGCTTCCACTGCCAAAAATCCTGTCCCCTCGGATAGGGATTCTAGAGCTCTGGACAGATGGGGGAAAAAAGTTTACACTTCTGCTACTTTAGCTGTAAGGGCTTTAAACTGCCAGTTTCACATGCTTAAATATCAACAATACCTAATGTCTTTGTTAAAACAGAAAATGCCTACAAACTCAGAATGTCCTGACAATAAGGAAATGCAGGATTTATTGCATGCAGCTGAACAAGTGGGAAAGCATACTCTGCAATGTGGTTTTGATTCATTAGAGGCTTCTTGCAGAGCTGCAGTTACAGGCTCTGTCATTCGAAGGCATGCTTGGTTAAAAGAACAAAGTTTACCTGATCATGTTAAAGTAAAATTATTGGATGCTCCACTACAGCATGATACTTTGGTGTTAAGGCAGAAGAGGTGTTAAAGAAAATGGAGGATAAAGCAAAGTCAATGCAGACAGTAAAGGATTTCTTACACGTTCTGCCACCTAGATTTAGCAGAAACTGGCCTTCTAAAAATTGCTCCTTTCCGATGTCAGACAGACCACAAAGAGGCAGATACAGACACCCAAGAGGCAGATCTCAGCCCCAAGGCTCATACAGACCTAAACAATGGGGTGCTTCAGCCCCCAAAGTAGGAGAAGACAAATCACAACCTTATAGGAAACAGTCCCAATGACTTCCCTCTACAAATGCCAAGCACTTACCTGTTGGCAGCACCTTTAGGGGGAAAGCTAGCACTTTTCTCACAAAATTGGCACATGATCACCCAGGACAAATGGATACTGAATATTGTTTCTCACGGTTACAGGTTCCACTTTCACACCCTTCCAAAATCAAAAGGTATGCCAGACCTGCCACAAAACCAATGGACAGAGGCACAAAAACAAATTTCTGCTCTCATGGACATGAGAGCTATTCAAAGAGTACCACAGCAAGAACAGGGACAAGGTTTTTACTCAAGACTTTTCCTGGTACCCAGAAAGGACAAATCCTGGAGACCAATGCTGGACCTATCAATCCTAAATACTTTCCTGGATATTCCAAAATTCAAAATGTTAACACTGCAGCAACTTCTACCCATGCTGGGCAAGAAGGCTTGGCTAGTTACTATGGACCTCAAGGAGGCATACCTGTATGTCCCAATCAGACAATCTTGCAGAAGATACCTCAGATTCATAGCTGGCTCAATGCATTACCAATTCTCTGCACTGCCCTTTGGCTTATCTACTGCACCCAGGGTCTTCACAAAATGCCTGGCACCAGTAATTGCATTTTGCAGACAAAAAGGAATTCAAATATATCCCTACTTGGACGACTGCCTTGTCCAAGCAGAGAGCAGGGACATTCTACTGAAGCATCTGGCATTTGTAAAAAGATTACTAATTTGCCTAGGGTACACAATAAATGAAAAGAAGTCAAAACTAGTGCCCTCTCAAGAGATAATATTCCTGGATGCAAGCTTAAATACAACTGCCCAGATGGCTTATCTCACACCAGACAAGCAAAGGCAACTGACTCATTACTTTCAAATGATGGCAACAAAGACCCAGCTCCCTGCAAGAAAAATTCTGCAGGCTCTGGGCTTCATGGCATCCTGCATTCTACTAATTCCATATGCAAGACTGCATATGAGGAAACTACAATGGTATCTAAAAAGTGTTTGGACTCAACATTGCCACAGCCTGGAAACAGTAATAACTCTTATTCCCTGCCTGCAACAGGAGTTTCGATGGTGGGCACTGGCCTGTCACCACAGCAAGGGACAGCCTTTCACCTTACCCACAGCCAGGCAGACAATAACAACAGATGCATTGGATTATGCCTGGGGGGCACACATGGCAGGAACATGTATTCAGGGCTCGTGGCCCAAAGAACAAATGCATCTTCACATCAATCAAAAAGAGATGCTAGCTGTACAGCATGCCCTGACAGCCTTCAAGGATCTACTACATCCAGGACAACTATTACTAAAGACGGACAATACCACAGTTATGTGGTACATAAACAAGCAAGGGGGCACACATTCCTACCCCCTCTGCAGGCAAGCCATGACTTTGTGGAACACAGCACTGACCTATCAAGTACATCTGCAGGCACAATTCCTGCCAGGAAAGAAAAATACTCTGGCAGACGAACTAAGCAGAAATCTCATGGATCCTCACGAATGCAAACTAAATCCATAGGTTTTCAGCATGATAACAAGGAAATGGGGATGCCCAGACATACATCTTTTTGCCTCCCCTCACAACTGCCAACTACAGAGATTCTGCACAAGAGCTGATCACTCACAAGCATGGAAAGTGGATGCTCTATCATTCAGCTGGAAAACACTGACAGTTTATGCCTTTCCTCCACTGCCTCTTCTTCCCAAGGTGCTCCTAAAAGTCAGACAAGAAAAGCCAAAAATGATTCTGATTGCCCCAGACTGGCCACACCAGCACTGGTACCCAATCCTAAAGAGCTTGTCTCAAGGCCCAGCCTGGGTTTTACCTCAAATTCCTCATCTTGTGACTCAACAAAACAATCAGATTCTGCACAGTCAACTCAGAACCTTAAATCTGGCTGCATGGCAGATAATATAGCCACTCAGACCACACCTCTCTCTAAAGCTGTTATGGATGTCATTTTAAAAGCCAGGAGGCCCAGCACTAGGAAATCTTATGCAGAAAAATGGAAGAGATTCTGTGCTTGGAACCAGGCACAAGGACTCAAATCACTTGTTCCAAATATACCTCAGATTTTACAGTACCTTACTGAGCTGCTGGACAAAGGCCTATCCTTCTCATCAATTAAGATCCATGCCTCTGCCATTTCAACTCATTACAATATGGAACCTCCTATTTTCTCTCATCCACTACTAAAACAGTACCTCAGAGGGGCAAAAAACATAAGACCCCCAAGGAGAGCACCGATACCTACATGGGACCTCAATTTTGTTTTAGAAAAGCTCACACTGCCTCCTTTTGAGCCAGCCAATACAGCTGATATAAAATACTTATCATGGAAAACTGCTCTGCTGCTAGCAATAACTTCAGCAAGAAGAGTCTCAGAGTTACAGGCATTAATGGCAGTGGAACCTTTCATCATTTTTCATCAGGACAGAGTTTCTCTAAGGACAAACCCAACATTTATGCCAAAGGTAGTATCCAGTGTGGCTCTTAACCAAACCATTCATTTGCCAGCATTTTATCCAAATCCCCAGAATAAAGGGGAGAGACTTCTGCATGCTTTGGACATACACAGACAGCTATGCTTCTATTTGGACAAAACAAAAGCTTTCAGAAAGACTGAGCAACTATTTGTAGTTTATGCTGCAGGATCACAAGGAAAGCCTATCTCAAAGCAGACTATTTCAAAATGGATAGGACACTGCATTCGTTTCTGCTATTCACAACATGGCAAATCAGTGCCTAAGGGCATTAGGCCACATTCAACCACAGCAGCAGCCACTTCAGCAGCCTTCCTCAGAGGAGTACAAACCAAAGACATTCTAGAGGCTGCAACCTGGAGTTCAGTACACACTTTCACCAAGCACTACCACTTACCTCTCTACTCTAAATCCAGAGCAGGCTTTGCTACTGCAGTTCTGCAGGGCCTTGTAGCCTCTCCTAATCCTATTTAGGCCCAGCCACGCAACCTCAGCTTTGGGATTCAACCCAAGTGTAATGACTGCAACAGTGAAACATGATGAACATGGTACAGTTGTGTACCTACCATAAATGTAGATGTTCGAGTGTATTCACTGTTGCAGTCCAGGTTACCCACCCACCATCCCCCCTTTTCTTTGCTGGGACTTATCTGTACTTCTCTATTCTATACAACCCATGTGGTGTATTTGCTTGTAGATGAAGGACATGTTTATTTTAGTGCATGCATGCTTCTTGGCATTATTTTTTAGCCTACCTATTTGGGGGCACCTGACATCTGGGGCAAGAAAAACTGAAGAAAATGGTGTCGGCTGCATATTTTATACCCCTGGCGCACTGATGTCAGGGAACAGGTGACAGCAACCGACACCGGACCTAGACTTTGGAATTCTGGCTAACTGCGGGTAGCCTGCCAGTAGGATAACCTAAGTGTAATGACTGCAGCAATGAATACACTCGAACATCTACATTTATGGTAGGTACACAACTGTACTTTGCCTTGCCACAACATCAAATGCTTAAAATGGCAGAAGACCTGATTATGCTGATTAGGGGAAGCCAGCCTTCTCTTGCTAAGAGAAAAAGAGACCTGTCCCCAGCAGCTTTAAAAGAGCAAGAGTCTGACAACTCTGAGGTTTCTGAATATGAAGACATGCCTTTATCTGCTTATGATAATTCAGATGCAGAGGAATCCATTCCCTCTACTTCCCCTCCAGAGGATTTTTCTTTTGGTGAAACCCTGCATACTTTATGAGAGCATTTCCACTGAGAATGCCAAGACTATCCTCAGTTCAAAAAGAGACTCAGAGAATTTCCAGATTTGTCACAGCATAGACCTTTAACATTTCCTCCAGTTCTATGTTGTGGATGGTGTTTTTATGGAATCCAGTCCTGATACTTTACCCCCTGCTCCAAAAAAAAAGCAGACAGGTACTACAGAGTCCCTGACTCTCACAAATTTCTTTTCAAAAATCCTGCTGCTGACCCAGAGGTCATTCCCCAGGGGCCTAAAGGTTTGAAAGCGACTACAGCTAGGAATCCCACTCTTTTGGACAGGGATTCCTGAGCTTTAGACAGATGGGGTAAAAGGGTTATACACCTCTGCAACTCTCGCCATTAGGGCATTGAATTGCCAGTTTCACATGCTGAAATACCAGCAACATATTATGGAACTTGTTAAGCAAAAATTAGCTACCTTTACAGACTGTGCAGAAAATAAAGAATTACAAGAGCTTATGCATTCTGCAAGCCAACTCAGCAAGCATACTTTTGTGGTTTTGACGCCCTAGAAGCATCTTTCAGGGCAGCAGTCACTGTTTCTGT